>NW_027328964.1:0-36843 GCF_048564905.1 Vicugna pacos | reverse complement strand
AATAGAAAACAAAACAGATTTAAAAGATTTAAAAAACAATGATGTGTTCTCCTAGAGACTGTGCGCTCTTAATGGTTTTATTGAGAGGTCTTTGTGTCTTCGCCCTGTTTCACGAACTCAGCTTGCTCTGTTGGCCCCCTTGTCTGTTCTGCTCACAGTGTCCACCAGCAAGAACATCATGCCCCTCCAACACTGGGTCAGGTGTTGCTCTCCTTTGTAGTGGGCGGGTGGGTCCCTCCCCCTCCAGATGCCACAGTCAGTGCTGTACCAATTGCTCCATAGGTGGGCTCAGCTTCAAGAATAAATAATAATTTATAGAGATATAATTCACATACCATAAAATACAGCCTTTTAAATTGTGCATTAGGGTTTTAAGTACATTTCAGGGTTCTGTAGCCATCACCCCCAAAAGGAACCAGTACCCTTTAGTAAGTCACACCCTAACCTTCCTTTCCCTTAGCCCCCAGCAGCCACCACTCTACTTTCTGTCTCTACGGATTTGCCTGTTCTGGGCATTTCATATAAGTAGAACCATACAGTATGCTGCCTTTTTGATTGTCGTCTTTCATTTAGTGTGATGTTGTCAAGGCTCATCCATGGTGTAGCTTATATCAGTACCCAAATTCCTTTTTGCTTTCAAATAATATGCCATTGTTATAAGTACACCACATTGCTTATCCATCCATCAGTTAATGATGAATAATTCTGCTGTAAGTGCTCATGGACAAGTTTTTGTGTGAACCCATATTTTCAGTTCTCTTGGGGATATATCAAAAATGGAATTGCTGGGATGTATTCTGCTTTTTACATTTTGAGGAATTGCTGAAGTTGCTTTTAAAGTGACTGCACCATTTTATATTTCCAGTAGTAATGTATGAGGAGTCCAGTTTCTCCACATCTTCATCAACACTATTTATTACCAGGTTTATAGATACATATTTATATATCATATATCATATATCTTTGTCATCCTAGTTGGTATGATGTGGCATGTCATTGTGCTTTTGATTTCTGTTTCCCTAATGCCTACTGATGTTGAACATCTTTTTATGTGCTTATTTTCCATTCGTATGTCTTCTTTGGAGAAACATGTATTCAAATTCTTTGCCCATTTTAATTGTATTTGTCTTTGTATTGTCATGTTTTAAGTCGTCTTTTTCTATTCTGGATAAAAGTCCCTTATCAGGGAAAATATTGGAAATATTTTAACCCATTCTGTGGACTGTCTTCTTACTTTCTTGATAAAGTCCTTTGAAGCACAGAAGTTTTTAATTTTACTGAAGTCCAGTTTACTTGATTTTTTTCTTTTGTTTTTGTGCCTTTAGTGTCGTATCTTAGAAGTATTTGTAATCCATAGTCCTGAAGATTTTCTCATTGTTCATTTTCTAAAAGTTTTATAGTTTCAGGTCTGTGATTTATCGTGAGTTAATTTTCATAAATGGTGTTAAGATAAAAGTTCAGTTTTCTTTCTTTCCAGGTGAATGTTCAGGTGTCCCAGCATCATTTTTGTAAAGATTATTTTTTCCCCATTGGAGTGTAATGGCACCTTTGTCAAAAATTAACTGGCTCCGTGTAAGAGTTTGTTTATGGACTCTCAGTTCTTTTCTCTCAATATATTTGTCTGTCCTTAATGCAAGTACCACACTGTATGGATTACAGTTTTGTTAGTGAGTTTTGAATTTGAAAACTTCAAAACTTTGTTCTTTTTGAAGACTGTTTTGACTATTCTGGGTATCTTGCATTTCCATATTAGTTTTAGGATCAGCTTGTTCATTTCTGCCCAAAAGCCAGAGTTGCATTGAATCTATAGGTCATTTTGAGGACAATGGCCATCCTAACAATAATAAGGCTTCTGATCCATGAACATAGAAGAGCTTTCCATTTATTTTAGGTCATTTTTAATTTCTATCAGCAGTATTTTAGTTTTCAATATCCAAGTTTCAGACATTTTTCTCAGTAATTCACATATTGTTCTTAATATTCCTAAGTATTTTATTCTTTTTGATGGTATTGTAAATGAAAATGTTTCCTTCTTTTTATTTTTAGATTATTCACTGCTGTTGTATAGACATATAATTACTTTTTTATATATTGATTTGTGTCTTACAGTTTTGGTCTGACTGGGTTATTAATTCTAATAGGTTTTTTTTTCTTTTCTATCTCTTTATTTTCTTTGTGGATTCCTTGTGATTTCAATATATAATATCATGTCATCTGGAATGGAAATAGTTTTATTTATTTCTTTCTAAACTAAAGGCTTTATTTTCTTTGTCTGGTTGCTTTGACTAGAACCTCTAATACAATGTGGATTTTGGGAGGAGTTAATTCAGTCTTTCACCATTATGTATGATCTTTGCTCCAGGTTTTTCATAGATGTTATCTGTCAAATTGAGGAAGTTCTCTTCTATTCCTAGTTTTTATCCATTATTCTATTAATATGGCATATTACATGAATTGACTTTTGTATGTTGAACTGCCCTTGCATACCTGGATACATCCCACTTAATTGTGATCTATTTTATATGTTACTGGATTGGATTTGCTTGTCTTCTGTTGGGGATTTTTGCATTTATATTCATAAGAGATTGTCTTTAGTTTTCTTGTGATGCCTTTGTCTGGTTATGGTAACAGTGTGATACTAGTCTCATTGAATGAATTGAAAACTGTGCCCAACTCTTTATTTTCAGATGAATTTGTGAAGGATTTTTTTGTTTGTTTTTATTTTTGTTTTTTCTTTAAGTAGTTGATGGAATTCACCAGCAATGACATACTGGCCTAGCATTTCCATGTGGGAATGTTTTGGATTACTATTTCAGACACTACTTATTGTAGGATTATTTGAGTTTTCTATTTCTCCTTGAATTAGCTTCAGTCATTTATGTCCTTCTAGGAATTTATTCACTTCATCTAGATTATTTCATTTATTGGCTATATAATTATTCATGGTATTCCCTTATATTCCTTGTTATTTTTGTAAGGGCAGTAGTGACATCCTACCTTTCATTTCTCATTTTAGTAATTTGAATCTTCTCTCTTTTTTCTTCAGTACTAGGTTAAAATTTGTCAATTTTGTTGATCTTTTCAAAGAACCAACTTTTCTTTATGTTGATTATTCTCTGTTGTTCATCTATTCTCTATTCCATTTATTTCTACCTTTAGTATTTTGATTAGAATGTTTAATTCATTTACATTAATGTAATTTCTTACCAGGTTGAAGTTACATCTGCTATCTGCTTTCTATATGTCTTTTACTTTTCCCATTTCCCCTATTACTACACTTTTTTATACAAAGTAGGCATTTTCAAGTGTGCCATTTTAATTTGTTGTTTATTTTATCTTTTTCTCCTCCTCCTCCTCCATTGCCCTGGAGATTATAATTAACATCTTGTTTTAAAGCAATCGAGTTCACATGAATGCCAACTTAATTTCAATTGTATACAAAAACTTTGCTTTGTTATCGGTCTTTTCCCTGCCCCTCCTCATGCTGTCACTGTCATACAAATTACACCTTCATGCATATATAAGTGCATCTACACAGTTTCATAAGTATTGTTTCATGCAGTTGTCTTTTACATCAAATAGAAGAAAACACTTACATGTAATACTCTATACTGTTTTATATTTTTACTCATGTAGTTACCTCTACTAGTGTCCTTTATTTTTCAGGTGAGTGTCCATTCATTTACAGCTGCTGGACTATCCTTAGCATTTCTTGTAGGGCAGGCCTGCTAGCAATGGATTCTTTCAGATTTTGTTTTTGTAGGTGTGTCTTAAATTCTCCTTTAATTTTTTTGAAGAGTCATTTTGCTGGCTATAAAATACTTGGTGACAGTCTTTTCCTTTTATCACTTTGACGATACCATCCCAATGCCTTCTGGTCTCCATGGTTTTTGATGAGAAATCAACTGTCTTACTGAGGAGCCTTTGTATATGTTGAGCCACTTTTCTCTTTCTGCTGTCAGGATTCTTTGTTCTTGTCTTTTGATACACTGTGTCTGATGTGCCTATTTTAGATGTCTCTACGTTTATACCACGTGGAGTTTGTTGAGCTGCTGGGATGTACAAATTAATGTTTTCATCAAATTTGGGAAGTTTTCAGACATTATTTCTTTATATATTCTTCTACCCCTTTTTTTCTCTCCTTCCTTCTGGTGCTCCCAGTATGTGTGTATTGGTATTGTTGATGGTGTCCCACCTATCTCTGACTCAGTGTTCATTTTTTTCATTCCTTTTCCTTTCTGTTCCACAGACTGGATAATCTCAGTAGTTTTAAGTTAACTGACATTTTCTTCAACAACTTCATATCTAGAGAAACTTCTTATTGAAGATTTCATTTTAGTCATTATATTTGTATCTCTAGAATTTCTAGTTGTTTTTAATATAAATTTTATCTATTGATATTCTCTGTACAAAGAGATGTTTACATAATTTTATTCTTTAGGCATGGTTTCTGTTAGATCTTTGAACATATGTGTAATTGCTTATTTATGTCTTTGTTTAGTAAGTCCAGTGTCTGGGCTTCCTCAGGGAGTTTCTATTGACTACATTTTCCCCCCTGTTATGGCCAAACTTTTCTGATTCTTTGTACATCTTGTAATTTTCTGTTGAAAACTGGACATTTAAAATATTACAATGTGGCAGATCTGAAAGCCAGATTTTCTGCATCTCCAGGGTTGATCGTTGCTTCCATTGTCATTGCTGCTGCAGCTATTTATTTAGTTACTTTCCTGAACAAATTCTGTAAATTTTCTATTCTGTATCATGCATGGCCATGAGATCAGTGTGTGTGCAGAAAGCCTAGTTGTCATCACTGTAATAATGATCAGACAGTGATATTCTTCAATGCCTGGTGCCAATCGTTTGAGCTGTTGCCAGGTGGCTGTGTGTCCACGTGCTGAGGGATGCCCTCAGCACCGGCAGGCTGTCTGCAGCTCTTCCGTAGCCTTTAGTTCTTGCTTATGCAGAACCTCAATTTCTGCCAGAGTTGAAGGCTTAAGGTTTTCTCAGATCTTTCCTTGCCATGTGCCACACATATGTACGGCCTTCTAAATTCTCAGAATTCTTTGGAGCTTTTTAACCCTACCTCCACCCCCAGAACATCTCATTACTCAATTTTGCCTTCTAAGATTCCTAGTCAGCATCTAGTTAGCCTCTACAGGTACCACTGCCTCAGGCAGTTGTAATGTTAAATACTCACTGCTGATTGTTTCCCACACGCACTCGGGACAGGCTGTTTGCACAGCATGAGTTTGAAATAAATCAAATAGTGACAGCTCTCTGGGGACGGATTTTTTGGGTAACTTCAAATCAATTCTGCCCCTACCTTGATTGTGAGACTGTTGCTTTTATAGGCCACCATTTAAGGAGAGGATACGGGGATGGGGGTAGATCAAGTTACAATGCCACAAAACTCAGTATCTTTATGGAGATTTAGCTGTTTTTTTTTCTCAAATAAACATGCCCCTCATTGCTGAAAGCCTTGGTTTAATTTCCAGAGTTCTGCAGAGGTTAATTTTGACAAATTTTGCCATTGTCATTGCTTCATAGAGGAGTAAGTTTCCAAGAATTTCACTAAGATATTCTAGAAGTGTATCCCATTTGCATTTGTTTTTAAGTGAGTTACTTGCAAGACTAACTAATTCTACAGCTCCAGCCCCATTCACATAAGAGTCCATCTGCATGGCTTCTCCCACAGGGAGCTGTGTGCAACCTGTTGTCAGTTTGTTGTTTTTCTTATTAAAGTGTAGGGGTTTTAAAAAATATGCTCATGAATAGCCCTTTGTCATTTTTACACATTACAAAACTTCCACTAGTCTGTGGCTAATTTTTTCCCTCACTTTTCGTTGCTTTAATGAAGTTCTCACTTTTAACGATTTTCAGTATGGCAGTATGTGGATGCTGATCACACGGGTGAGGCATTTAACTACTGTCTAAACCTCAGTCTTTGTTCTGGCTCACTGTCTAGAACATCTGAACACATCTACTGAGCCCCGTATGCCAAAGGACAGCCCTAATTAAAAAAATGCTTTTTAAATAAAGCAAAAAATATTAACTTTCACACTGGAAAAGACAAATCTCAAATTTCCTTGCTGATCTTGCTTTCTGTGATCATTAGCTACATCATGATTATAGAGCCGACAGGCATATTGAGCTACTGATTTTATTTCATCGGATTTTAGAATGCAGAACACATTTCAGGCCCACTTATAGCACCATATGTGTATCTTTAAGGATATGTACATATGATGATATCTTTATTTTAAGTATCTTATTTTATTTTAAGGACCTACTGCTGTTAACCTCATTAAGGAAATCTTGAATCTGCAGAACTGAAATTTTTCATAGCACCATCATCCCGTAGCATCTCTTTTGCACTTAGATGTTGTGTGGCAGAGTATTTTTCTGCTCCCTAGAAATGATCAATGTTGAAGTGGAAAAAAACCATCCTCTAATATATATAGTCCAAATCACACACTTATCTGAACAATGGCCACCAGTTTAGTCCTCACCAATCCATCTACTCGTACTGACACAGATTGCTCAACAAAGACAATCCACCACTGAAGTCAGGATCCTCAGCACACGTTCTATCCCCTCCCCATTCTTTGTTGATTCTGAGCTACTTTTGTCCAATGCGTCCTGCCAGTCTCTTCGCTGCCTGACTGCAGTTTTTAATTTTTACTTTTGAGTTCCAGGCTGAGCCTAGTGATTTCCAGAGAAACACCAGACACCTGGCTCATCAGGAGGGGCGGGGAGGATTTCAGGAAGCTGTTATCCTAACTCACTTGCAGATCAGTGAGTGGCTGTTGTGAGCATTCCTTCTAGATCTCTGCCATGACAGCTGCATCCACCCCAGCAAAATAACGTAGCTCCTCCAACCACCTCTGCCTCCATTCATCTGAGTTTCTGCCTTCAGTGACACTCAGATGCTGCTGATGGGCATTATATATGTATATATATGTTTTAATTGAAGTATTGTCAGTTACAATGTGTCAATTTCTGATGCACAGCACAATGTTCCAGTCATTCATATACACGTATATATGTATGTATTCCTTTTAATATTCTTTTTCATTAAAGGTTATTACAAGATATTAAATATGGTTCCCTGTGCTATACAGAAGAAATTTAGTTTCTTTAGCTATATTTATATATAGTAGTTAATATTTGCAAATCTCAATCTCTGATGGGCATTTTTAAAGCCACATCTGGAACCCTTGCAGCAGAAGAGTCTGAGAAATATATTTTCAACCTCACAGCCTTTTGGTTAGGAAGTTGGAATAGAGGCTGAGCTGGCTCACCTAACTTGTCTGCCTTTGTGAGTAAAGAGGTCTGGAGTTTCAAGGCCCAATGAAATGTCCCAGCCCTTCAGTAGCAAACTTAAAGAAACCAAAATGCTCCCACCTGCCAGAGCATGACTTGTCCTTAGACACTGATGGACATAACCACCAATGCTGACTAAGGCATCGTCTTCATCTGATGCACACTTTCTTTAGATGTCTAATATCCTGATTAACAGGACAAGCTGGTTTGGATTCCCAAGGTCACAGGCATCCTTCTGCCTGACTTTGGTGTATATATGATCAATGAAGAGTCCTCTCTCAGATCAGCTGGAGCTGCCTGGTGTGTGTTTTGCCAGAGAATGTGGGTGCAGCGCTCCCCACCAGAGCCCTACCAGTTGTTTTATTGCAGGAAGAGAGAGAGCAAAAGAGACAGAACAGGAAGTCCTTGTCCAGCCTCAAACACAGTCACCCCCGCCCAGGGCTTCTGCTCTGGGACACACAGCAGTGCAGGTCAGCAGCGACGTGGCCCTGGTGTACTCTGAAACATGGTGTGATTGTACTGGGCTATCTGTGTCTTTCATGGGCCCTGCAAAGTTCTCGGCTTTGTGAAATTGGGAACTAAGGAACTCCCACCCATGCCTGTGGCTCCCAGGGTCTGAACCCTTACTGCTTTTGAGGATTTGCTGGCAACTCATTATTGTTCACCAGGTTATTTCTCAGCAGTCCTGTGACTTCCTTATCAGAACTGCTCCTTAAGTTCGGGATTTAGTGAAAGATGCCATTTTAAGCTGTACATACATGTTCAGGTTGGAGGAGGAAGACAGCACAGATCAGAATTGCTGTTTTGCTTTTTTTTGTTGTTGTTTTCATAAGTCGTCTCCTGTTGTCAAATAGACACTGAGCAAATGAATGACTGTTGCACTCCCATTTGAAGGATGAGGAAAATGACACTCAGGGGGAGGAGGCAAACTTCCTGAGGTTCCAAAGACAAAAAGGGATGAGCACAGAATAAGATCCCTGCAAATTTCTTGGCTGTCATCAGCCTTTAGGTCAGTGACAGAGTGCCGTGTAGTAGTAAAGTTGTAGCGTGCTTTCAAAAGGGTGCAGATATTCTTGTTTTTGTTGATACAATCACATTATTTTGTCTGGGACTCTGAAAAAGAGAAATGGGTATGAAAATGTTGGTTTCTCATTCTTGGTCCTTCCTCACCCTCACAGATATGGACCCTTCCATCTGTAGCAGGAATAAAACAGCCCCAGCCTTCCCATCTCATGAGATCAGTACTCATTCATTTCATCCCTGCCCACCTATAGGTGATAAAGCACAGTGTGATTTTCATGTCCTACTTCACTGATTCTTGTGAAATTAAGTGTTTGAAGATAGAAACACATGAAAGGAAGCTGCTTTTCTTATATAAAGTGCAGGAATTTTCTTAGCAGAGAAGGAAATTGAGGATTTTCTTCATTGAAAATCAATAGAGATTTCAAGAGTATCTGTATTTCTGATACATAGATTAAAATGAAAAAATCTAGAGGGATTATAGAAACACAAGGAAGACACCAAAATTGTCTTTAAGGAGCTTTTCTAAGACTGGGCTTGTGAAGAGACTGTTAGTTGGCAGAGACCCTCTTCTCACCCATAGTCCCTCTCCTTAGGTTGGAAAGGGCCAGCATTTCCCCTGTGTGCAGTCCTGGTGCTTCAAGTGAGTTGTGGCGTTGGGCGGTGCACATGGGGCTGCCTTCAGTTTGTCCATCCTAAGTAACCCCTGGCAGTCAGAGGATGAGTGTGTTGTAACCTCATGAACCAGCCGCCTTGCTCTCCGGGGTGTGTGCTTATCTCAGCTCATCCCGGCTCAGGTGATAGCAGAGCAGGGAGTGGTGGCAAGAGGTCAGCCATGAGTAGCAGGGAGCACCTGGAGTCAGCTTGGTCCCAAGTGGCTAGGCGTTGCAGGTGGAATTCCCAGGACTTCCCACAGCTCATTCATTCAGCTAATACTTCTCAAGCACCTGTGATGTGCTGGTGCTTCCTTTGTGAACAGAACCAATTCCCTGTCCTCATGAAGGTGACGTTCTAGTGGACATGAGAAATGATACACACAGAAGCAGATCCAGGGCAGTTCACATGAGTGCTGTCTACTTTGGGGTGAACAAGGTGAGATACTTTGGGAAGGAATGTATGATACAGGAAAATGTGGGGGAGAAGATGGCCGTATACCAGGTACTATTTGGGTCCCTGTGATGCACCTCGCCAAGTGTGGGTCCTTGGTTTACACAGGAACGAATCCAAGAGAGAGCCACATTTCAGTAAATGTAGATTTATTCAGAGAAATATATACTCCACAGACAGAGTTTAGAAGGCAAGAGAAAAGCCATGAGGTGTGGGGTTAGGTTGCTCCAGTTTAAAGTAAAAGTAGATACACACTCCACAGATAGAATGTGGGCTGTCTCCCTCAGCAGAGAGCAGCCACGAGGTGGGGGGTTGTTAATTTTTATGCACTCAGTATCTTCATATGCTAATAAGTGGGAGGAATATTCCAACAGCTTTGCGGAAGGTGTTGGGGCTCCCAGAAATTGGGCCACCCCTCACACTTTGACCTTTTATGGTCAGCCTTGAACCTGTCCTGGCACCTGTGAGCTTGCCATCTAGCATCCTGCTGTATGTTCGTGAGTCTGTATTGAAGCTCAAGTTCTATTGGGTGTTGAATTTTCCACCGTCTTTGTGCTAATGTCTGTGCCGTTCTTTTAATGGCTGTGCCCGGGCCCCTTCCCTCCTGTCTCATGAAGGAGCTCTGGATTGATTGCACAACTGCAGAGCAGGGGACAGAGTGGAAAGAACTTCATAAGTGGAAGGTGGAAGGCAGTTTTGGCCGTAGAATTCCAAGTCAATTATAAATTAAGTGTCTTCTGTTTGCTGGGGGTACCTGGTGTCACATTAGGGAGCTGTGAGCCTTGGGGACTTCAGTGAGTGGATGGCTCACTGTGTATACTGTGTTGCTTCTTAGGTGGCTTGAGGACAGTTGGCTTATAGGTGACCCTTTCACTCAAGCAGGGGTCTCTTTGGGGATTTTCTGCATGTGAGGCTAACATGGGTAACATGGGGGGCAGGACTGGCCAGTCACAGCTTGGTCCACAGTAACCTAGTGCCCTCAAGGCTTTCATTCCATGGATGCATCACCTCCCCCTGGATGGGGACAAGGGCACAAGTGGTGGGGCAGCTTCTCAGTGGTGGAGGCATTGCTTTCAAGACCCAACTCTCAACAGCATGGACTCCTGGTTTTTGCCACAGTCTTGGCTAGATGAGGCTGTTGGATATCTGAGCTCATGAGATGTGGTTGCCATGCTTCCATTCTCACCAAGAGCTCTACTTTTGAAGGTTCTGGTCAGAGAGCCACAAATACTCCCTAGCCCATAAACAAAGAACAGTCTCTTTCCCTCGGGTAAGGTCACACAGAAGTAGAACGGATCATCCCGAGAGCAGGAGAGACCAAATCAGTCCTGCCATCAAGGGTCTGACAGACAAGCCAGCTCAGTTCCTCTTATTAGTTGTTTACTTGGAGGATCTAGGATATTTGAGTGACCTGCAAGTGTCAGGAAATAGCACACGTGGGCTTTGTAGATTTTCTGGTCCGGTGTTAACTCACCCCATTGTAGCTGTCGTGCAAGGAAAGAAAACGTGGTGGACAACAGGCCATGGCCTCTGCTCCCTGGTGGGGCCAGGAGGTTATAATGTTAAGTACGATTGCGGGGGCATCATTTCTATGTTGAGAGGCCAGATGGCCTTACATATCTCTCATGCTGGATGTCTAAGTTGCAGAGGGAAACTGGAATCCATCCAGCTCTCCAGCCAAGGAGGAGGCCACAAGTGGCCTCCCCCACCAACTGTGAGCTCTTTGCCTCCACTGACAGCAGCATCTATACCATAAAGCTTGGGTACCACCTGCTTTTCCGTGTAAACTTCCGACAAGCCACAGAAATGGCCTCGTGAGGGTTGGTGTGCCCAAGGAAGCGCTGTGTGGGACAGAGGGAGGAGTGCCGGGGTCAGACACCGGGCGGGCAGGCAGGCAGTGACGACATCTGTGCAGCGCAGGTGCCATGGATCTGAGCCAAATGGAGGCGGGTTTTGGAGCAGGGAAACTGGGCAGTGCCGTGTTGTTCATAAGAAGATCCTGGGCTCTAGGTCCACGAAGTCATTGGCTTGATTCCTGACCCCAACCCTCATCTTGGGCTAATGTTTGAAGCTTTCTGTGCCTCTGTTTCTTGGTGTCACAAATGGGGACAGTAGTAGCAATTACCTCTGAGAGTCTGGAGGGCCCTTATAGATGTCATTTCATTACGCTCACAGCAGCCCACGAGCACGGTGCTAGGTCCCCCATTTTACACGTGGCAGACGGGTAACCTTTTAATCAGTAATCACACAGCTAAGAATGGTCAGAACCACCATATGAATATGATCCCTGTGTCCAGATAATTTCTATTCTCATTCAGTATTACTGGAAAACTAGTAAAGTCAGAACAAACACTGCTGGGAAGTGGGAGCTTAAAACATTTTTTCATCTTCGCCATTGGGGAGTGCTGAGTTCACGTTCCTCACAGCCCGTCCGAGGCCCCCTGCGTCTCTGGCTGCCCCTGGTGGGGTCTGCAGGTCTCTGGGCAGCTTCTCCTTGATCTCTACCCCAAGGCTCTCTGCTCTCTGCAGGTTGATTCTCAACCCTGACTGCTCAGTATAGCTAATGTCTAAAAACAAAAAAAGTTGGCGGGGTTACGGCTCAGTGGTAGAGCACGTGCTTAGCATGCAAGAGGTCCTGGGTTCAATTCCCAGTACCTCCATTAAAGTAAATAAAGCTAACTACCCCCCACAAAAAGGAAAGAAGTATTTAAAAAACAATAAACAGTACAAAGCCCCACTCCAGTCTGGGACGCAATATGTTTTAAAGGCTCCCAGTTGCCTCCCATGTGCAGGAGGGTGAGAGCTACCCCTCCACACCTGTTCTCCTGACTTGTCCCCTCAAACTCATTAGCCTCTTGAAACAGGAAAACTACTTGGCTCAGCCTAGAACTTTCTCTCGATTTCTAGACGTTTATTTGCCTACTGGACATCTCTCCTGGAGCCCACAGGCACCCAGCCAAAACTGAATCAGTTGTCTCCTCTCATGACTTGTCCCTCTTCCTGCCCTTCTTATTTCAGGGAATGGCACTATAATTTAGGACACTGCCAAAGCCAGAAAGCTGGCTGGCATCTTTCACCTCTTCCTGCCCTTCCATCACACCTGTGGCCAATCTGTCCACCTGCTGAAATGTTTTCTTCTCTCTCCTCCTGGCGGGGCCTCAGCAGGCCTTCACATGAACCTGCCAATATGTCTCCCTACCTCTATCTTGTCTCTTCCTAGATCACTTTGAATGTCTCCTCTACCTTGGAGGCACACAGAGTCCTGTGTGTTGTGCACCTGCGATCTCTCCACCTGGTTGCCTCACCTGCCTCCCACAACCTGTGCTTGCTTCTAGACTATTTGCAGTTCCTGGAAGGGACCTAGCTCTCCTTGGCCTCCCTCCTTTGCATGTGCATCTCCCCAGGGAGAAATGGCCTTAACATTATACCTTCACCTGATCACTTCTAGGGCATCTCAGAACTCACCGCATTACTTCCCTCCTCTGGGAGAGCCTTGGCTACAGTTCCGGCTCTCTGCTCTGAGCACCCTCTGCTGACTTTTATCCAAGCCCTCTTAACACGCCTCCTCAGCCACCTAGGAGCTCCTGGAAGCTGGGACTGTGTCTTTTATCTCTTTATTCTCAGAGCATGGTAGAGACTCAGGTACAATGGTGGAGGGCACAGTGGTTATTCTGCAATTTCTCTAGAGTTGGGGCCTAGGGGTAATAGTCTGGTTGGAAGAAGGGCTTAGGGGATTTACCCTGAAGCCACATTTTCAATTAACATTTCATGTTGTTTTTGTCTGCTTTTGAAGTTACGAGTCTTGAAACAGAATGACGATTTCTAAGAATTACTTTAGCAAAGATGGAGGAAAATGGCAGTTTTCCTTATTTAAGAATATTATTTTAATTTTGTGTGACTGTGGTGGTGGAAAATAGAAATGCAGGGGCTACTAAAGCATTCTCATCCCCTTCCCCACTCTCAGGACCTTCGGACGGAAGAGACAGAGGGATGCGAGGGGAAGAAATGGAGGGTGGGCCGTGCACTGCTTTTAAATTATGACAGTTACTTGTGCCTTCTTTTTAACTTTCTTTTCAAAGGAGGTACTGGTTCTTGAACCCAGGACCTTGTACATGCTAAGCACGTGCTCTACCACTGAGCTATACCCACCCTTCCACCCGATATTTGTGTTTTTAGTGGGCATAATGTGCTGGTAGCAGGTACTTTAGCGTCAGACACATTCACCCGTCTCTGACCATCACGTTAATACCTTTCCCCTGAGCTAGAGAGGTAGATAGTCTCTTTTCACAAGTTCAATAAATTGTCTACATTTTCTTTTTTCTTAAAAAAAGGCATTAACTCATGTTTCTCTTTGGTATCGCCTATAAATAAAATGTGAGTTTATTAACCATTTACCAAATTGTTAAGGGTAATAAATATTAAGTACAGATTTCTGAAGCATCAGTCATCAGTGAAGATCAACATTCTGCTCTTCTATCTCTCTGTTAGTCACCTTACTTCTGGAGTTCTGGAAGCAGTGCCAGGCAGAACTTGAGTACCAATGGGACACGGTTGAGCAGGGAGAATAATTCCGGCCAGAATAGGAGGCGCGGTGCCCCACGTGGAGATAGATGAGATTACCCCGGAAAAGCGGGCGCTGTTTTGATGCACTTTAGTCTGTTTACTTCTGGATTTGTCAGCCTTGGCTGCATGTTGGAATCACCAGTGGACCTTAAAAAATGTTGGTGCTTGGATTCCATCACTGCAAACTCTGATGGTACTTAGTGGCATGGGGTGCATTCTGGCATAGGGAAGTTTTTAAAGCTCCTCTGGTTATTCTAATGTGCAGCCAAGGTGAAGGAGCACTGCCTTGAATAGTGAACACAGAAGAGAAGTGAGGTCCTTCCTTCATAATAACAGTAAAAATGGGGAAAAGGAAAAGACTGGTATAAGTGTATAAGAAAAGAGGCATTGATTTGCATCCTTTCATAACACCAATGAAAAAATGCAAAAATAAATTAGCCGCTATGACATGGATGTAGAAGGAAAGACACATTGGTATTATAGTTGACTCCCATTTTTCACATGTGCCTTCATTATTGCGGCCTCCTTTTCATCGTAGACTAGGTGCCCCTTTGTCTTGAACTAAGTCCTATTCACTGCTCCCCCTTCCGTTTGGGATGTGCACAAAGCAGTGTGGCTGTCATCCTAAAGTCAGAGAAAGGTTGGAAGAAGCAGGGAAACCTTTGTTGTGGTGCCATCAGTGTTTGACTGTGTTTGAGATAGACACATTTTGTAATTGGAAATGTAAATTTATTGCTGCCACTCCTGCTGCAAAAGTAAAAAAATAAAACTATATATCTTTGTATCAACATTCCAGAGCTATGAAATGATGATTTTTGAGTCATCTGTATTATTGCTTCTTTCCATCAGCTGAGATAATTTGGAGCTGATTGGACTTGCAGTCAGCAGCAGCAGGACAGTAGGTTGTGAACATGAATAAGGCTTGGAATGAAGACGCTTCTACTAGGAGCATCTGAAAATGTCTCCAACTATAGCTTTTATAAATTGAATCTGATCTACAGAATGTTGGCACTGAAAAGATATGGAGGGAGCAGGTCAAACTCCTCTTTTTATAAATGGAAAAAAATGAGGTTCAGCTACCAATAGAAAGTGACATTTCTCTTTTACAATGTAATAAGCTTCTAATAATCCCCATTATGAATAGTTCCCATTGTTTACAACTGAAGATGGGGGTTAAAGCTTATGTTGGTGAAAGACTGTACATTCAAAGATGAAAGCTGAAACTTAGACAAAATTAGATGTTCATAATGCTTTTGAGTCCTTAAAAAGAAAAACGTATCGTATTGGCAGCATACAAAAAATACTGAAAAAAAGTTTTTGGTAATTTAAACTGACAATTTTAAATTTAAAATTGCCAACTAATAAGTAAATTTTCATTAGAACATTCTTGTTGAAAAATTGAAGATGAAGACTCATTTCACTTGATCGTTCTTCCTTATTTAAAAATTTTTAATTTTTTTTAGTTTTTTAATTGAAGCGTTTAACTTTAATTGCGAATGCATGCTCCATTGTTTAGAGAGGCCAGCGTTGTGGTAGTGAGAGGTTGGGAATGAAGTTGCCTAAATTCATATTTGAAGACAGCAGCTTGCTTCCTGAGTGATCTTGGACAACTTAATTCTCTGTGCCATAGTTTTCTATAAAATAAGAATAAGAGAGTTGCTTCTTTGTGACTGTGGTAAGGACGTGTCGAACTAATGTGCAGAATCTACTTGGAAGACTTCCTGGCACAGAGGAATGGCCATGTACTTAGTTACAGCTATTATTATACTATATCTGCTTTTATGATCCAGGTAAATCTTGAGTGTTACTGATTTCATCTCTAAAAATAAAATCTAAATATACACTCTAAAATGGAAACTATAATACTTCATAGTTGTAGCTAATTAACACATAAAGCTCAACCAAGATACACACAGTGGAGACCAGTTAGCTGCACACATCTCTGAAACTTCCTGTCCTGCACGGACTCTAAGCTGTCATTACCGTCACTTCTGAAATCTATGGCAAGCTCAGGAATAGAGCTTTACAGCTTCGCCTCATCAGGTACCCAAACCCCTAAGCTCAGACCATGGCAGGGAAACAGTTTACTGTTCACATGTGCATTTTCAAAAAATAGTATTAAAATGGACACTGTAGGTATTTTGTTGTATGTTTAACATTGTTAACAGAAAAGAAAAAAAAAAGGAAAAAAAACCCCATGCAGTTATAAATAAGGAGGCTATGTCTGAAAATTATTATTTTTTAAAATTATGTCTAGGATTTAGTGATACGTTAGGAGAAAAATCATTTCAGCAGTGTAATCCCTTGGTTGATTAAACTTGTTTTTTTAATTAGGAAGAAGATCGTGTTCCATTTACCACCTGGGGAAAGTGTATACATATAACCCTTAGTGCAAGTGCTCTTTTTCTAGGTAAGAGCCTGCCACAGACTTTTTAAAATCTAATGTGAAATGCTGAGAAAACTGAAAGTCAAGCTGGGAACTAAGTAGTCTCATAGAGAAAACTTTTTCCAGAGAACTTCTGAGCCAACGCTGGGCGCCACTCTGGAGATTCCACAGTCTCTTCTGCTCACAATGCTTCCCCCAGTTCTTTTCACCTCATTTGTCCAAATCAGATCAGTGGTTTAGGATTCTCCAGGGTCTGATTAAGAGACCAGATGGAGACATTAAGGATTCTAAAATTTTCCAAGGGTAACAACCAAGGTAAAATATCTAAGAGTAGCCTAACAAAAGGATAGTAGGAACTATCAAATAAATAAAAATAAAAACTCCTGAAAGATATAAAAGTTGCTTCAATTACATGATTCTAGATCAAAAGATCATATCTCCAATATAGCAGAAGTTATAAAATTGATTTGGGGTTTATTGTGAATAAAATCATATTAGTAATACAGTTATTAATAAGATAATGAGAGTTTTACTAGTTCAATAATAGCCAGATTAGAAAATAGGACAGGAAGTCTAGATATGGGCTCTGATATTGATAATAAATTAATATAAGAGATGGAAGGCATTACAAATCAGGAAGATAAATGAAGGTTTTTCAGTAAATGGAATACTTGTTAGCTACTTGGGGGGAAAAGAAAAGATTGATATCATACAGTGAACCATATATTGTGATAAATTCCAGAAACATTTAAGAAAGTAACACAATTACAAAAAAACTAGAAATAAATATGGATGAATATACAACCTCTAGATGAGCAGTAGGTTTCAGAGGAAAATATATACAGAGTTCCATGCATCAGAAGCATCCTAATTTAAAAAAAAACACCAGAGGATGTTATTTGTTTACAAATCCGACATGGGGCTAATTCCTTCAATACATAGAGAGTTCAGATCACTACAAAGGTAACATCAAAAAATCTCAGGAGCATAGAAGGCAGAGAATATGAACACACAATTCACAAAGAAAAAATAGATGTCACACTCCATTGGTAATTCACTCAGTGCACATCAAAATGAAATAGTTTTCCACCTCTCAAGTGACACAGCTCTGTTTATGAGGATGAAGTGCCAGTGATCATCCATCCCATGCCTAGATCACTGGATATTTTTTGTGAAGTATGGTTGATTTATAATACTGTGTTAATTTCTGGTGTACTTCTCCAGCCTTCTTAGAAAGCAGTCTGGCAGTTGATATCAGGAGTCAAAGATATTCATATGCTTTAATCCACTAATTCAGATTTGAAAAACTTTTAATCAGGAAGAATTTCAAAATGGAAGGGAAAAGTCAGTATGGATGCAAGTCACAGACATACTTTTATATATATATATATATATATATATATATATATATATATATATATATAAAGTCTCAGCCAAAATATTCTTCCAACCCTTCATATAGTAGAACATTATGTGGCCATGAAAAAGTGTGTCCATGAAAATATTTTATGACATGTCAAAGTGTTATGCTTATGATAGGCTTGAGAATAATATTAATATATAAAATTATTTGTAATATACAAACAATGCACAGTTCTGAAGGAATTATGTCTATAGGTAGAAGCATTTTTCTTATTTTATTTTTTATTCATTTTCAGAGTTGGAGTCTTTTGATTGTAGGTGACAAAATCAATCTCCAATGGATTTAAACAACAACCAAAATATGGGGATGCATGGGATTTATTGGTTCCTGTAAATGAAAACCTCAGGTCTGAGGTCTGGCTTCAGTCAAGGAGAGATACTGTAGCCCAGATGATATCAAGAGCTGGTTTTGACCTGTCTTCATTCTGTGTCCAAGGAAGTCTCAGCATGCTGCTTCTAGGGACTCAGCATCCCAGATCACACACCCATCCAAACCAAGAGAGGTCTCTTTTGGCAGCTTCCTCTCTTGCCAGAGGAAGCTTACCATTCACATGGGCACCAGCAAGTATCTCCTCACATAATAGTTGCTCTTACTGGGTTATTTGCCAATTCTCCAATCATGTGCGAGGCCAATAGAATGAGGGATATTATTTGTCTTAAACTAACTGAGATCTACCTCTGGTGCTTCAGAAAGAGTGGGTCAATCGAGCTTAAACCACAGGATTAAAAACAGAAGGGAGGTTATTTATCCTAAAGCAAAATCTGGGTCCTCTTCCAAGACTGGGGACAGATCCAGGACAGCAGTTCTGTCCACTACTGTGTACTTTCAAATTTTTTTTAATGAGCAAATATTAAAGTTATGATCAGAAAATATGATAAGAAGAAACTTGAGGAAAGAGAATGGAAAACTTTCCTGTTTCTTAAGAAATATTGAACCCATTAAGTGCTTGGAAGAAAAATGGAAATGTGTCAAGTTTGTAAAAGTTCTGAAATGAACTAGAATTGATTTCACAGACCATCTAGGAGACAGTGCTATATAGTTAGTGTGTCTTTGGTCTCTTTCAGTATTTCAGTTCTTTCACTTAATAGTTGCTTCATTTGGGGCAAATTGCACCATCTCCACGTGGCTCTATTTCCTCATCTATAAAAGAGATATAATATTACCTTCCCCACAGGGTGATTGTGAGGATTTAGAAAAATAGATGTGTGCTGAAGCATTAGTAATCATTTAAAGAATCTTAAGTATTATGATTACTTAATACATAATTAAAAAATTATTATGTAGACTTTTAAAAAATGCTTACTATTTAAATGGTCTATATGTGCCGTACAAGAGAGCAAGGCTTAATATACATTCTATAGTACATTTTTCTGAGCATTAAATAATTTTCACATTTAATCACACACACACCAAAAAGTTATTCCTTTCACAAGCATGAAGATTTAGCTGTGAAGAAAAGGATGATGAAAGAGATTAGAGGAGGAAATAAAATGCTTTCTCTACAAACTGATGGCTTAAAAACTAAGAAAAACACCTTTTTAAGACTTTTGTCATCATATTCATAGCTAATACTTAGGTAGAGATTTTCACATGCCTGTGGTTTATGTTCCAATTGTTTTCACAATTAGTAAATCATTGACTCATCACAATAGTCCTATAAATTGCTATTATTATCCCCCCATTGTATGGGTGAGGAGATGGAAGCCCCTAGTGGTTAAGAAATTTGCACAAGGCCCCACAGCTAGCATCGGAGCTGGGATCCAGATGCAGGAGTGTGGCTCCAGGAGGGGCTTGTAAACACTCCCTCTTCTCTCCCCTGCAGGTGCAAGCCAGCCGCCCGCTGTTGCTGTAAATAACACTCTGAATACATGCTTCTGGACTATGACCAAGAAGGTAGATGGAAGGAAAACAGTTTAAAAATGGGATCTTTAATGTGCATTCTTCATTGGCCAGAAAAAACCTGCCTAGTGAGGAACTGAAACCCTATCAGCCACGTGCAATTTATGCTTCAGACACCCCCGCTGCCCTTGGGTCCACACAGTCAGAACTACAATGGATCAGGGACATGAATCTTGTGCAAATGCATGGAGCATGAATACCTGCCATTTTAAGATCTCATGGAGTATGAAAAGCATGTGAAGCTTTCATCAGCAGAGACCTGCTGTCACTTCCACTTTTTCCCTCAGGGCATGTCCACAGCCTCACTGGTCCTATTCAGAATGAAGACGACAGCTAGCACCTGCTGACCCCTGAATCAGTGATAGGTTCTCCCTTGAAAGGAAGCATATCCCCTACATGGGTAACACCTAGTTCATAACCTAAGTATTTCTATAGATGTAGAAGGGATATTTTCATTGGTTCTGCTATCAAAGACTTGTCTCCAAAAGAACATGCCACCAGTTACTCCATTTTCACCCATTTAAAGATGTACTTAACAGGCTTCCTTCTTTAGTTCAGTTTTATTTTTACAGAAAAATTCACAGAAAGTGGAGTTCCCATGTATTCCCTATGCCTTGCACATAGCTGCTCCTGCTGTCAGCATGTTACATTAGTGGATGCCTTCATCCTTTTGACATCCTTCATTCCTCCTCCCCTAAAGTTTAACATGCCTGATATTCACGACTCTTGTGACATTTATGTGCGATTTACATCACTTCTCACGTTTATGTGAGGTTTACAGCACATGCATGTTTCTGTTTAAGCGTGGGCTGTGGGAAAGTTTTCTATGTAAAAATACGATCATTAGTGAGTCTTATGCTGCTGGGTTTTTGGGTTGTCAGGTCCTGATGACCATTGCTTCCGTCATTGGGATCACTGTCTATGGACTTTCAGTGTTTATTGTATTTTCTGTAAAACTTCCCAAGAACCTGAATGGAAGAGACCCAATCCAGAAGTACCTGACTGTGCAGGTGGGCCACGCCCATCACTGCTTCCGTCATCAGTTTTATCATAGTGACCCTGAACGCCATATATGAGAAAGTGGCAATCATGATGACTGACTATGGTAAGCACCTCCTGCAGCTCAGGTCATTTCTACACCAGTTTTAGAACCAAGTCAAAACAGAGACTGTAAGTTTTAGGCACTTCAATTCCAGTACATTACAGTCTTTAGAAAACTTCAAGTGGAAACGTATTTTCTCTAGCCTGTGTGAGAAGTGGATTAGCTCCAGGTTTGCATTAGTAAAAGGTACAAAGGAAGCATTAGAATATCCAAGCTCTGTGTAAACAGGTCAGTGCTTATTAATAATTTCAGTTACATTAGATCATGTACCCTATTGTTGAAAGTAAATACTCTCTGTATTGCAAATAAGTGGAAGAGGGTCTTGGTTCCAGTGGCAGATTTGCTTGTGCATTACGGAGAGGACAAGTAATCACAGTGTTATGTGTCTTCCCCCCATGCTGTTCCAGTTAGTGTAGCTCCATTCTCATCAGCTGTGGCTTCTTTAATAAATGTTTTTTCTCTCTGGCTTGTATCCCAGCCAGCGGCTTAGCTGCCACATGCTGCATGTGGCTGGGTGGTTCTCCCAGTTGTCTGCTCAGAGGTCATCTTCTGAAAACACTAAGACAATTCAAATTCTGAACTAGGAGGATGACCCATTTTATCTTCTCCCAATGCTTCTGGCAGTTTGCCCCGTGTTTTGTTTGTTGTCTTCAATAGTCCTACCTTACTGCCGTTCAGGGAGACAAGAGAATATCATTTAGCAGGATGTTTAAAGGTAGCTTTCTGTCATCTTACACCTGACAGAGGACAGTTCTTGCCCATTGGATACTGTTGTGCTTATAAATTTTAAGGAACGGCTGAATTTTTTTTTTTTTTGCCTTTTGGGATATTCCGTTCATAGTGGGAGAAACTCTTACAACAGTGTGTACACTTGGAATTAACATAGTAGCTATGTTAAGGAATTCAAAACAGCTTAAATGAAAACAGTGTGAATTGTGTATATATTTATACATATTAACGTGTTAACTCATGTGTCCATGGCTTTGATTAGGGTCTCAAAGCCGTTCACAGTTTTACAGACTTAACTTTACTTTATTCTAGCTGCAGAGCTGACTGACTATGGGAACAACCCAGCCATGAAGGTGTTCTTCTTCCAGTTTGTCAACTACTACTCCCCGTGTTTCTACATCACATTCTTTAAGGGCAGGTTTGTGACTTATCCGGGAGATCTGGTGTATTGGCTGTGAAAATACAGAAATGAAGAGATGTGAATACAGGTCTGTGTTCTGACAGTCTAACCTGTTTCATGTTTTCTCTTAGTTGCCCAATGAAGAGTGTCTTTCATCTCTGTTCCTTAGTTTTTTTAGGCATAAAATTATGACTATATTTCATGTTAGAGCTATCTAAAATTTAAATGAGTTTTTCTTTCTAATATTCCAGTGTGGCCCAGGTGGCTGTCTCCTTGAACTGATGACACAGCTGACAATAATCATGGGAGGACTGTCCTTCTGGAATTGTGAAGGAAAAGCCTAGCTGGGCTAACTCATAAATCTGGTTTAGTGTCAGTCTATTGGGCTAACGAGCTCAGTCACAAATCTAAGTGTGATAAGTGTCGGTTTACTGATATAAGTTCTGCTGGGCTAACTTGTAAATCTAAAGTTTAGTGTCAGTTTACTGGGCTAACAAGCTAACTCGTAAATCCAAGCTCAACAAGTGTCAGTAACGTGATCTGTTCCAAATTAATAAGCTTCAATGTACTGATTCCTTGCTTTTTGTTGTTTGAGCCTTATTGGCTAATAGCCCATACTTGTATTTAACCCTATAAAACCTCATGTGCAGTTCTTGGAGGTGCTCAGAGCTTCGGAGCAGAAGCCCCTCTGAGCCCGCCAGCGTAATAAATCTGAGTACTCCAACCCTCCTAGTGGTGCTTGTTTCTTGGCTGGCCTGTCATTTCTGTAACATTTCTGGAGGCCCCAGCGAGATACAACCATGCCGGCCCCTTGAGCCGCTGGACTGGTGGCTCCGGCCGACCTGGGGACGGGAGTCCGGCAGCGAACGAGGTGGCGTCGCCCGACGGTATTCCGGGTTCTCTTTCGTGACGGCAACTCGGCCCCCGGGTGGCTGGGCTACAACCAGAGCCAGACTCCGTGGAGGGATGGATAGACTCACCAGGTGGCCGTCCGGACAAGGTAGGATCCCCCGGGAGGAATCAGGTCCTGTCCCATTGGACAGAACTGGAGGCTGATCCCCTCCTACTGGCTCTCCGTCTGATGGTATTTCAGACGGGGAAATCAGGAATCAGGTCCCATAAGAGTTGTCAACTACTACTCCCCGTGTTTCTACATCACATTCTTTAAGGGCAGGTTTGGACAGTGGACAGAAGAGGAGGCTGATCCCCTCCTACAGGAAACAGGATATTTGTATTGGTGGGAGTAGTGTTGTTAACCTCTGTGTGTGGGTGTGTGTGTGACTGAATGAGCGGCCTGTGAAGCATGCGATCAGGCTCGAGTTTGTAGCTCCACGGCTTTCTGCTACGGAGTTCGAGTGAGTCCCAACCTGCGGTTCCGTGGTGACCTCATACGGCTCAGGGTGGTATCGGTCCCTCAGGCTCCCGATCAGAGTCAGCGGCTTATACTGTCCCGCCAAAGCTAAGAGGCACCTTCGTCCCCACGAGGGAAGCGGCCAGGCGGACGCAATGAAAACCCTCCCTTGTCTTTTCTGCGACACTGGCACAGGGTGGCTACACTGGGAGGAAAAAGGACATAGACAGCCAATGAGTCAACGCCCTTGTGCCCTCGAAGGCTAGGATGCTATTTGAGAAAGTCTCCTACCTGACTCTGTCACAGAACACCCGAGACTTTTTGTTCCCCTACTGAAGTGACCCAAGTAGTGCCCCTTTTGCCTAGCCTCAGACCACCAGGACTCAAGTTTAGAAGACGAATTCCTTCAGGACTGGGCTTGCCTGGCCCTGGAGGTCCCTTTTCTAGTCCATTTGTTTTGCCATCTGCCGTCAGTCCCACGCCCCTGATACGTTAGTTCAGAATATAAAGAGGATTTAATGAAGAAAGTCCCTGAAACTGCTTGAGGCCTTGAGATCCAGAGACATCAGCTGTGACTGGAACCCAGAGTCCCTGACCAAGTTAGTCTTAAAACAACTCATAGACCCAGCAAGAGAGCAGTCTCTCTGGGAACTCCGGTGTTTTGAAGAGTGAAGAAGAAAAAGATATAAAGTCTACCTTCCCAAACATCTGAAGCAACAGAACTATTATCCTTAAATATCTAAAAAGAATGGGAGGCTCTAAGTCAAAACCCACCACTCTAGACTGCATGATTAAGAATTTCAAAAAGGGGTTCTCAGGAAACTGTAAAATTTAAATGACCCCTGGCAAGCTCTGCACTTTGTGTGAGCTTAAATGGCCGGCCTTTGGAGTCAGGTGGCCCTCAGGAGTAACTCTGGACCTAGCAACAGTGCGAGCAGTCTATCAAGTAATCACTGGAACCCCAGGCCACCCAGATCAATTCCCTTACATTGACTCCTGGCTAAATATCGTCCAGACTCTACCCCCATGGATTTGGTTTTGCTCAAATGGACCTGGACAATGCAAGATATTAACAGCTCAGCCTGTCCAGGCCAAAAAGACAGTCAAATACTTGGGATTTATTATCTCAGAGGGACACCGAGCCCTAGGACCAGAACGAAAACAAGTTATATGCGCCAAACCCAGACCGGAAACAAACAAACAAAAAAAACTGCGAGATTTCCTGGGCGCAGCTGGGTTTTGCCGGATCTGGATCCCCGGGTTTTCAAGAATAGCCAAGCCCCTCTACAAAGCAACTGCTGGATCAGGAAAAGAGACTCTCAAATGGAAAACTAAACAAGAAAATGCCTTTAGGCAACTAAAGAAACTACTAACCCAAGCCCCAGCTCTAGGCTTACCAGATGAAACACGAGAGTTTAATCTGTTTGTACATAAAAGAGACCAAACTGTTCCTGGAGTCCTAACTCAGAATGTGGGGCCATGGCAGTGCCCTGTGGCCTATTTATCTAAAAGACTGGACCCTGTAACATCAGGATGGCCACCCTGTTTAATGGCCCCCATTGCCACAGACCTCCTGGTCAATGAGGCAGACAAACTCACATTGGGACAGACTTTAAATGTAAAAGTGCCCCATTCTGTGGTGGTCCTGATGAACGGCCCAGGTTACAAATGGATAGCTAACACAAGGATGACCCACTACCAGGGGCTTTTATGTGAAAATCCAAGAGTCCGTCTAGAGACAGTGCGAACCTTAAATCCAGCCACATATTTGCCTGAGGGGGAAGGACAGCTTGACCACAACAGCAAAGAAATCATTGAAGAGATGTACGCGAGCAGGCCTGATCTAACCGACAAGCCTCTGCAAAACCCAGACCTGGAACTTTTCACAGACAGCAGCAGTTACATACAAGATGGACAACGGCGAGCAGGTTACACTGTAACAACAATTCGAGAGGTAATAAAGGCGGAGTCCCTTCCCCCAGGATGGTCTGCTCAGCAAGCAGAGATCTGGGCACTGGTCCAGGCACTAAGAGAAGGGAAAGAAAAACGAGTCAATATATACACTGATTCCAAATATGCATTTGCATCCTTGCATGTACATGGAGCCATCTATAAAGAGAGAGGACTTTTGACTGCTGGGGAAATAGAAATCAAAAACAAAGAAGAAATTTTACAGTTACTGGAGGCAGTATGGGATCCAAAGAAAGTGGCCATTATTCACTGTAAGGGACACCAAAGAGGAAATGACCCTGTGAGCCAAGGGAACAGGCTAGCTCATCAAAAGGCAAGAGAAACAGCCGCCTGGGAACACTCAGTAATTAAAGTTATGGCAGCGCCAGAGCTACCCACTGCCCCAGAATATAGTCACGATGAAAACAAGTGGGCACAGGCTGAACGAGGAGAGAAAGGAAAGGACGGATGGTAGATCATGACGGATGGAAGGGTTTTGATCCCAGAACGACTAGCTTATCGTTTAGTCCAATAACAGCACGAAGCCACACATATGGGAAAAACGGCTTTGGAGGCCCTCTTAAAGCGATATTTCCTAATTTCTCGTCTCCCTACTCTATGTGCATCAGTTTCCCAACGCTGCTTGCACTGTGCACAAAACAATCCAAAACAAGGGCTCACTGGGCCAATGGGAATACAACGATGTGGATTGGCTCGCTTTGAAGATTTAGAAGTGGACTTTACTGAACTTGGGCCCAGTAAGGGATATAAATACCTGCTGCTTTTCGTCTGCACCTTAACAGGGTGGATAGAGGCCCACCCCACCAGGACAGAGAAAGCAAGAGAAATGACAAAGGCTCTTCTCAGGGATGTTATCCCTCGATTTGGAATGCCTACCTCCATCGGGTCTGACAATGGACCAGCCTTTGTGTCAGAAATTGTACAACAAGTGGCAAAGGCACTGAGCATCCGCTGGAACCTACACACAGCATACCGGCCTCAGCGCTCAGAGAAGGTAGAACGAATGAACAGAACTCTAAAACAAATTATAGCTAAAATCAGCCAAAAAACCCAGCTCCCCTGGGTGAACATTCTACTCCCGGCTCTGTTGTGAATTAGATGCACCCCAAGATTTAATATTGGGTACTCTCCCTTTGAAATCCTCTATGGGCGACCGCCACCTTTAGTCAGGATAAGAAATCCCACCCCAGAAATAGAAAATTTAGGGCTCCACCAATAACAGTTTAGACTAGAAAAAGTACTATGAGAAGTTTGGGATTGGGTAATAGAAAAAACCCCCATTTCATTAGGGTTTCAAGTGGATCTCCATAAACCAGGTGACCAGGTATGGGTAAAGGATTGGAAAAAAAGACCTCTCAAACCAACATGAAAGGGACCATATTTAGTGGTATTACCTACTCCTACAGCTGTTAAAGTTGCAGGAATCTTCCCTTTGATCCACCACTCCAGAGTCAAGAGAGCGACTGCACCTCAGACAGAGGGTCCCTAGAAAATTGAGAGTGTCCCGAGAGACCCACTCAAGATCAAGATCAAGAAGGACCAGAAAAGGATCGACGAGCCCTGCTCTAGCCACACCTGGAAGCTGACTAGTCAACGCACGGCCGAAGCTTGAGAAAAGCTCAACGCAGCTGTTAAATGTAAATTCAGCCATGATCTCCAACAAATAGCAGAAACCCTGGGAACTCTGCAAAATCAGATTGACTCTCTAGCCGAGGTGGTCTTACAAAACAAAATGGGTCTAGACTTACTCATGGCCAAAGAGGGGGTGCTATGCCTCTTCCTAAACGAAAAATGTTGTTTTTATGCCAATCAATCAAAAATTGTCAGAGAAATGGTTCAAGAGTTACAAGACCGAGTAAAAAAGAAAAAACTTATTTTATATAAGAGCCCATGGACAGGCCCCTGGGGCTGGACCTCCTGGCTGGCACCGTTCATAGGTCCCTTACTCCTGATTTTTACTGTTCTGCTATTTGGGCCCTGTGTCCTAAACTTCCTGACCCACTTTGTCAGTGAGCAAATAGAGGCTATAAAACTTCAGATGTTAGCCTCCCATTATGAGCCCCTGCAACAGGTAAATGATGATGCTTACTCCAACAAGGGTTGTGAAAGCATCAAGAGAGGGGAATGTGAAGGAAAATCCCAGCTGTGCTAACTCATAAATCTGAAGTTTAGTGTCAGTCTATTGGGCTAACGAGCTCAGTCACAAATCTAAGTGTGATAAATGTCGGTTTACTGATATAAGTTCTCTCGGGCTAACTTGTAAATCTAAAATTTAGTGTCAGTTTACTGGGCTAACAAGCTAACTCGTAAATCCAAGGTCAACAATTGTCAGTAACGTGATCTGTTCCAAATTGATAAGCTTCAGTGTACTGATTCCTTGGTTTTTGTTGTTTGAGCCTTATTGGCTAATAGCCCATACTTGTAATTAACCCTATAAAACCTCATGTGCACGTCTTGGAGGTGTTCAGAGCTTCGGAGCAGAAGCCCCTCTGAGCCCGCCAGCGTAATAAATCTGAGTACCCCAACCCTCCGAGTGGTGCTTGTTTCTTGGCTGCCCTGTCTTTTCCGTAACAGAATAACATACAAGAGGTGTTACTTCCGTGAGTACTCAGTCATGTGATCCTGGGGTGAGAACGGCCCACCCATCCACGTCATTTCCCTGCGTGCCCATCTCTAAAACAGGGAAGACTCTCTGCTTATTTCAGTTCTCCAGATAAGATGATCCAGCCAACAGTGTAAACGCACCTGCTGTTTAATAATTATGCTTAAATACCTTCCTTTTTATGTTTAACTTAAATCCCCAAGTGCTATAGTTTCTGCTCATTAGCCCATCACTGGGGACAGACTGATCAGTGCCCTTTGAGAGATGGCCCTTTTTGGGGCCGTGAACAAACTTTTCCCACAAGTCCCCACAACTTTCTCCTCCTTTTATACATGCATTTAAAAATCCATAACAAGAATTTTTTGAGTGCCTAGTATGTGCTTGTCACTGTATTAAATGTTGTACATATATGTGTGTGTGCGTGTGTGTGTGTGTGTACAATTTAATCACCCAAACAACCCTTATTATTATCTTCCTTTTGCAAATGAAGATCCTGTCACTTAAAGAGGGTAAATGATTTGCCCAAGCTCTCATTGCCAGTAAGAGACCACTGTGGGACACAGATGTAAGACCCTATCTCTGTGAATCCATGTTCTTCTAAGAACAGATACTGTTGGGGTCCTAAGGCACAGGGTTACATAATGTTTTAAGAGACACTTGTCTAAAATAATATCTTCAGAGGTTTTGACTTAATGGTCTCTTCCTAAAAATGAGAAAAGCAGATGTTAGCAAAGGTCACACTGTCCTTTTGATTTTCACATAAGCCCAATCCCACATCAAAGTGGACAGTCCAGTGTTATCTGCAATTTCTGAACATTTCAAGGAGATTACTGTATTTGCTTTCTGTTGCTGCTGTAACAAGTATCCCCAAACGTCATGGCAGTAGGAAGAAAAAAGAAAAAGTCTCCACTAAACAATACAAATTTAACCTTGTAGGGTTCTTGAATGCAGAAGCCTGCTGAAGTCAAAGTATTGGCAGGGCTGTTTCTGAAGGCCTCAGGGGAACCTGTATCTTTGACTTTTCTGGCTCCCAGAAGCCACCTGTGTCTCTTGGCCTGTGACCTCTTTTCTCTCTCTGAAGGTCAGCATGGTTGTGTGACTCTGACTCTGATCCTGTGGTCACATCACTTCTCCTCTCTCCCCTCTTCTTCCTCCCCCTTCCTCTTTTAACGTCCTGGTGATTACACTGGGCCCACCTCTATAATCCAGCTAGTCTCTCTTAGAGTCGGCTGGTTAGCAACTTTAACCGCATCTGCAAACATAGGCCCCCTTTGCCAGGGAACCTGTCCTCTTCATATGTTCTGGGGATTAGGACATAGACATCTTGGCAGGGATCATTTTTCTGACTACCACACTAACGTTTTAAGATAATTTCTGGCTTTGAGTTTCTGTTCTGATGAAACACTTGATCTCTCTTCTGTCTTGCCTTCCACACCAGCATTCTGCTCCTGGCCAACCTAACTGCAGAGCTCACTCCTCTCTGTGGTGTCCCCCAAAACCACATACACAAGCAGGCCTTACTGTTTTTTTGGAGCATGGAGGAGAAACTCAAATAACTTGAATTTTGAAATAAAAAACCTACATCATTTTAAAATCTTCCATGCCACTAAACAAAAAATTTACTTTTTTAACTTCGTTTTTTAATTTTTAAACAATTTAAAACTTTGTTACTTTTTTAAACTTTACTTTTTCTTCTTATCATCCTTCATTGTAGGCTCCAGAAACCTGCTATTCTGCCCACCACAACCAAGTTTCCTTTCATTGTTTCTCCTCCCTTCCCTAACCTTCCTTCTCTCTCCCTTATTACCAAGTTTCTGTCCATTCTCTTTATAGGGCACTTAAATTATTTTTTCTTTCTTTCTTTCTGTTTTTGCAGAGTGAATGCCTTTGGGTGTCAATGTGTCCTTCCACATTTCTTCACAAGGGCTTCATCCTCCAGCTTCAGTATGGAGTACTGGGGTCTGTCTCGAAACAAAGGCATTTCCCTTGTCCCCCAGCTCAACACTCTACTCAAAAAAAACAAGATTCTGATCTTCGCTGTGAAATCAATCTTTTTTTTTCCCCTACTGTGCAGTAGAGTACTCTTACCCTGAGCTCACAGTCAGATTTTTCCAGAGGAGAAATAGTAGCTCATGTGCAAATAATACTATTTTTCTCTGTGAAAAGAAATAGATCAGTTACAGGAAATACTTATCTCAAATTACTCAAAAGCAATTCCTGATGGAAATAGGTATATTATTTAGCAACAAATTTGGTTGAATCTGGTTGTCAATGAGCTATTTTTACCAATCAAGGAGAAGGATATATTTCCTAAATTGGTACTGAGCAATTCGTGTGAAATAAAACTCGCTCACATGAACTAGTTTAAGGTAAAGGATGCATTATAGTATCTGTGGTCTGTTTATACCTTCGCTTAAGTAAGCACATTGCTGTAGGTTCCAGTGAGCTGAACTTTGCCTCCATGTATTTCTACTATGGGCTAAAATATGTAGGGAATATGTTTTGAATTATGCTTCCCTTGTTTGAAAACCAGGAATGCTGAATGGTAGCGAAGTTCGAGGGTGGCTTGTGTTTTCCTCACTGCGTCTTCTCTTTATATAAAGTGACAGATTCCTTCTTAATTTTTCATATAAAATCCTAACATACCAAATATCTATCAATTACTCTTGCTGCACCAAAACTATACCCATCCTCAAAAATACATAGGAATGGGAAAAGAAAACTTATCAAAGTTAGCGACTACTTTCATGCTATTTAAATATGTCTAAAGGATCATAATGAAATGAATTTCATCATAACTCACCTGCCTCCACCCCCCCAATTCAATATGGGGTTCTTGAGTAGGATTCTGAGAGCAAATGAAGGACAGTGATGCTGTGATCCCCCTGGGGTCTCCCCAGCACTTGGATCGGCACCTGGTATATAGTAGGTCTCAGTCTGAGCCAGCTCAGTGAGTGAGTGACTCACAGGCATCGAATGCGTAAAATCTGTGAATGAACAGCATTCTTTGTAGGATTCCGAGAATAAGATGAGAGCCCTGTGGCCTTCCCAGCCTCACATAATATTTTGATATTGGGGTCATTTCTGGGAATGTTATTCTGTACTTGACAAAAGGCTAGTACAATTCCAGGGTTAAGCAACTTGCCCTAGGGAAATTTTATGATAAAATATTAAGAAAAATACTTAAATGCCCAAAATGACATACCATTGTCCTTTGGTGTTTAGATAATGTATGGCTGCAGTTTTCTTACTTTAAATGTTTGCTACATTTTCCACCGTGGGTATGCACTACTATATAATAAGAAAAAGTGCATGTTTAAAAGAGAAAATCTCTCTTCTCCAGATATGATTTGGTTAGTGGATGAGTCAGATACATATAATAAGAGAATCTTAAATACATGTGTCCATAATTCACTCTTTTAATTCAGGAACAGGAAATTCAGGAATGAAATACATTAAGATAATCAAAGATGTTTGTATTCAAGATTAGCAAGTGGGAGTGTCCTCTACAGAAATGTTGACAATCTATAATGCAGGGATTAAATGTTATAGTGAAGGTACAAAGACAACATGAAGTAGAAAATGCCACATGGCAAACACTGAGTAAAGGGCAATTTACTATGATTATGCCAATATGTGTGGTCAATTCCCAAGCAAATGATTGTGTAACACCTGCTAGATGAAGAAATCTTCTAGCCTTGGCTGGAAAGGGGGGAGGATCCAGTGTCGGTATTTTTTAAAATGTCTACAGGTTCTTCTCATGTGCAGATTGATATCCCTACACGAGAACCTTAAACCAACAGAAAACCAAAAAGACCGAGGACAATGATGGGTAGACGCCAGCCCAAGCTTTTCTGCCACAGATGAGTGGTTCCACTCAGGAAGAATGAGCAAGAGGCTCAGAGTCTTAGCTAAGGACAAGCAAGTCGGGACTTCTATTATGACCTAATGCCACCGACGGGGGAAGGCAGTTCAGCACAAGAAGGGAGCGCCAGGTGAGTTAACATGGAAGTTTCATCCTGGATCCACACCGTGATGGATTTGGGTCCAGGGGGTAAAGGCCCTGCTTCCCTGGGGCATGGACCAGATTCCACAAGAGGCTGAGACAGGAAGCATGAGGCAGAGAAAAATTCCCCCAGGAGACTCCCGAGTCTGGGTGCCAGGGAGGGTGATGGACGAGTGCGTTCCCAGCGCCACCCGAACCGCAGGCCACCGAGGGGCTGTGGAGCTGCGCACACCCGGCCGGACCTCAGACCTGCCTGCAGCGCTCCGGGCTGCGGCCTGGGTATCGGCTTCAGCAGCAGGCTGACCCCGTCATTCTCGTAGGAGCTGCAGTGACCCCCAAACCTGTGGCCACGGTGATCCCAAGCCAAGGGTCTAAGTGACTTCAACCCTATTTACAGATGACCACAGCCGGTTAGCCTGTGCTGCTCAAAAGGAAGATCCCACATGGGGCTTTGATGTGTCAGGGTGGATGCTACTACCTGGCCTGCTGTGAATCTTTTCATCCTGACAGCAGCCTGGGCAGTGGAAGTTTCATCTCCCAATTTTATTTCAACTTTTTTTGTTGGAAGTATAGTTGGTTTAAAATATTGTGTTAGTTCTTGGTGTACAGCATAGTGATTCAGTTATACATACATATATACATATTCCTTGTCATATTCTTTTTCACTATAGGCTATTAAAAGTTATTGAATGCAGTTCCCTGTGCTATACAGTAGGACCTTGTTGTTTGATGCAAAAATTACTAAACAAAGTATTTTCAGACTAAACCTAGCCATGTATGACAGAGTTGAGTTTATCTCAGGATTTATATGTAGTTTTGATCTCCAGGATCTCTTTATCAGCTTATCATATATAAAGAGCCTGTGGACCACTTCTCAGAAAAATGTTTTAAAATCATAAGATTTAGAGAATAAAGAAGGAAGATAATTATACTGAAAAGCAGATACCAAAATATAGAAATGGGCATTTGTGATACAGTAAAATCTGAATTATTGGAAGAACGTGTTGATTAAGAGGATCCAGTGATGGGTCGTCTAACCGCAACATTCTGCCATAGCAGTGAGTGTAAATCATCTTCTAAGATCTGCAACAGTTGCATTTGGAATGAAATAAAGTTAAATAACAAATAAGCCATGAAGTGTGGATTCAGATTCAGAGGTATCTCGAGTCCATATCCCCACCACTTCCCAGAGCTCCCTGCTCTTCCCCTAATGTTATTGAAAAGGGTGTGGAAAGTTTGTGAAGCGAAGGGCATGTTCCATTGCAAAGAAATCTCATAGCAAATCTGGGAGCATGGCCAGTGAAAGGTTAATGCTGAGATCAGAGGCAGTGGGAAACCTAGCAGGGACAGCTCTTTACAAGTCACATCATTTACTCTGTGTGTGTAGGTGTGTGTGCATACAGACGTGTGGGCATGCATGATGTATACACCTGCCTTTCGTGTGAAGCCGCCTCACTGTCCAAATTTGAAATCCATCCAAACGTGCAGTGCAGTCAGCCGAAGCTCAGCCAGACGCTAAGTTGTCTGTTGTTGCTCTGTCTCTTCTGCTGAACTCCACGGGTAAACAACGCGCCAGCTGTTGCTTTCAGGGACAACAGCTCTGTAGGCTTCAGGTCCATGCCTTGTTTCACTGCCAACTCCGATTTCATTTCAGGGCAAATTGCCATTTGAAAAAGGGGAAGTATTCAGTTGGCCCACACGCCTCTGAGTGAGGAAAAAGATAAACTTTTAAGACAGCATCCAGGAGGGGGCAGAGCACTGGGCTGCAAGTCGAAGCTGTGTTTCTTTCAAGCTCTGCACTGACTTTGAGGCAGCATGTCACTTATTTCGCCCTTGATTTTTTCAGCTTAAATTAGGGTCTTGGACCTGTTTGATCCAACGTTAGAGTATCACTTTTCTGCTTGGTGTCCCTCCATGGCTCAGCAATTCCTTCAGAGGGAGAAATGCCCACATCCTCTCAGCAGTCTCTTAGGCTCCACCCCCAAAACCACCACTTATTTCCTATTCACTGTGGCCCACACCAGTCTCCATGCTGTCTTTCCAGCGTGAGGGACCTCCAGGCCTGTGATCACTGTTCCCTTTGCCCCTCCTCTGCCCACCCCTTTGCCTCTGTCTTTGCCTTATTCAAAGGTCACTGCCCCAGCCCCGCTCCTCCCTACCACACATTCCTCGCCCTACTTTATTTTCCTCCGCAGTACTTATTACCAGCTCACAGACCCTGTATAACTTGCTTTTACTTATTTTCTCTGACGATTTTTAGACTGGAAAGGCCATGGTGGATAATAGCAGAGAAATGGGGGGAAAAGATAAATGAGGGTATATATCTTCTAAAAGCTAAAATGCCCACCTGAAAAGGAGGTAGGAGATAAAGTAGTAGTAGTCGTTACAATTTTGGTAAACCGAAGGTACGTGGTCAGGACTAGTTTTCACAGTATTTGGGGGTAGGGAGGCAGCAATAAAAAGAAATTTATCCTGAAAACAAGAAATTAAATTCTTGGGAAGATGATGTGTTCAGCTTGAAATGTCAGTTATACTTTAATGACCTTGGTCTAATAATATCCTGCCTTATAATTTGATATGTTTGGCAGCTGGGTCATGAATCTAATGGTACCACAGTTTCGGGAGCAGAACAGACCACCCCACAATGGGAACGGGACAACCATCTGTATCCCATGGGCAAACTGGGGTTATTTTATGAATACCTTGAAATGAGCAAGTCATCAGTGGAGATTTTGGTGTTGTTGGTTATACTAGAGTATGTTTTGGGTCTCAGAAGCATCGGTTACCGAGCCAAACAATGACCTAGCATACCGAAACGGAGCCCGCTTTTCTCCATTAGATGCAATTATGCAGTCAGTCTTTCAAATAGGGTGCCTGTGTGTATCTTTGTCAATATTTATGTTGTAGAAAGCTGAAGATTTACTGCCAAGGAATGAAATGGAATGAATATTCAGGTACGTCTCCACCATTGATTCTCAGATCCTTCTGGTCATGTCATCTAAAGATGAACTCAGAACCGTTATTAGATGTGACTCAGCTCAGGCTGTAGCCCGTGTGGCACAGCTGTTGGCTGATATCCTTCTAAACAGTCATGTGAGCCAGCCAGCCTGTGCAGAAAGCCCGCAATAGCATCCTGCCTCATGGCAGCAAAGTTCACAGTGTCATCCCTTCCACATCTCACACCTACCTTTGACATTGTTGCTATTTCCTCTGGCCGATGGTTTCTGCCTCGTTCCTTGAGTGACCTCATGGCACATCACTGGCTTGAATTCAGGATGAGTTTGCTGATCTGGAGTATCGGTTGAACACAGATCCCCTCCTTCTCCAATACCTTTGTCCATTTCTGCACATTTGCTTGGTTGGCTTCTGTTTCTCTTTGGTTGAACTTGGTTTTGAGATCTTGGTTGCCTTTAAATGTTTGCATCTCAAAATAGATTTCCATAGGAAATGTCATCTTTTCTATTATGCATGGCACACTTTTATCTACTAGAAGGCTGATGATGTGCACGTTTTGTTTCTGAGCCCTTTCAACTCACCACTGCCTTAAATTATTTAGTTTTTTTTTTTAAGCTTAGGAGACAGGAAAGGATTTTGATCAATAGGCTTTGCATTTATGCATGCGGGTTCATGTCTGCAAAGGCACCCCTTTGTGATTCCTGTTTATAAGTCTACAGATAGAGGGAGGTTTTTTTTCCTAAATTACATTCTATATATAAAATAATTGCTTTAAAAATATACATTATACATGGAAACGCATCTGGTTACCTCGGTGAGTGAAAGCTCATCTTGTGGCATCTTCAGTCAGCTATGCTTTGTGGCCTGGTGTCTGATTTGAGTTTCATCTTTGCTTTTGTTGTGTTTCGTGACCAGGTGCCATTAAGGGTGCAGCTGCAGTCTCTGCTGTAGAAGTTATGTTTGTTTATTCTGCTTATTTTCAAAAGGACTATAAGCCAATGACCTGTTATTCCAAAATGAGTCATAATGGTAAATATGTCTTATTGGGGCTATTATCAGCATTAATAATAACAAGAACAATCTGGGGGCAGCACGTCATTTGGTATTTTAACACACACGAAAAAATCCTTGGAAAAAAGTTATTGTTCTAATTAAGTAAAATAAAGTTCATTGAAAGGAAAAGTTGTACGCATTTGGAGAAGTTGATAGGACATTTAGAACTTTATAGTCTCATTAAAATACCATTTAAATAATTCAGCCTCCCCCTACCCTGGAAAACGGGATGGAGTAACCGCTACTCTAGTGAGATTTTTCAGATTTATTCATTTTCCTATTATCTAAATAATCCCTAATGAATTAGAAAATTCAATCCATTTCTGAGAGTAGGCAGTCTGTTTTTCTGTATTCAACGCTGGAGTGAAACTTATTTATGTGTTCTTTTCGTTCACAAGAGATAGAATTTCCAAGTGTTTTTTGAATTCTTTTTGTTCCTCTAAAATTAAGTGCCTTTGGTGGTGATCTCCTGACCTCAGTTTTCTCCTCCCAGTTTTCCTCATGATCATTAATGACATCCCACCTGCCTTTTTAGTTATGCCTCTTAGCTGCTGAAGGGGAACAGCTTCTGACAGATGACCCTGGAGCCCTCCACCCGTGCCTCGTTAGGCCTCACACCCAGCCACCAACCCTAGTCTCCTTCGCCTGAAGTACCTTTCTCTGCTTTTCTGCCTGGGAGGACTCTTGCCAAGCCTTGGCAGGGACCCCTCCACTTTTTAGAGATTTTCTGCTCTCCTTTCTAGGCATGAATTTCACTTGATTCCTGTCTTGATGGTGCGTGATCGTGTCCGTGTCCATTGTGCTCCCAGGCTGGACTGATCTTGTCGGAGGCAGTAGTCAGGCTTTTCATCTTCCCGTCCATGTCTGGAGCACCACAGCCTGGACCCTGGTCCTCATACGTGTTTAAGTGACTTGAGCTTGTAGTTTCAACACACTCACATACAACTGTTAGA
>NW_027328963.1:0-36846 GCF_048564905.1 Vicugna pacos | reverse complement strand
GGAATCTACATTTTGTGTGATTCATGTGAAAATACCAATGAGATTTTTCTAATAAATTGAACAAATAATTTTAAAATTTATATGTAACCACAAAGATCTTGAGTTGCCAAAATAATCCTGAAAAAGTTTATTAAATCTAATGGTGTAAAATTCTCTGATGTTAAGCAGTCCTACAAAACTTTAGTAATTAAAACAAAATGATACTGGCTCAAAAACAGACACCAATCAATAGAAGAGAATCGAGCAACCAGATATAATCCCTCACACCTATGATCAATTAACCCATGAAAAAGGAAGCAAGAGTATAAAATTAAGAAATGACATTCTCCTCAATAATTACTGATGGGGAGATTGAACATGTAAAAGATTGATTAGAATATTTCCTCACATTGTATACAATCCATGAGCATACAATATCTTTCTATTTATTTTGTTTACTTATATTTCTTGCACCTGTAATATATAGATCTTTGTTTAGAACTTTTATTTCACTTATCAAATTTATTCCTATTTTATTCTTTTTGGTATTAATTTACACACAATAGTTTTCCTAATTTCTATTTCTGATAATGTTTTGTTACTATACAAATATGCAATGAATATTTGTATATTGATTTTGTATTCTGCAAGTTTACTAAGTTTGTTCATTATTTCTAACAGTCACTAGAGGAGTCTACGGAGTTTTCTATGTATGCATAATTATGTCATCTGTAAAAACTTCACTCTTTTATTACAAGTTGAGTTAATTTTATATTTTTTCTTGACTAGTAAGTCTTCCGAGGACTTCTAGTAGTGTAATTTAGGACTTGTGAAAATGAGCTACTTTTTCTTATTACTGGACCAGAGGAAAAGTTTCCTGTATGGTAACATTGAATTTGATTTAAGTCATGGGTATTTCATGTATGGCTTTTATTATGCTTTGTTACATTCTATCTAAATCGAATTAAATAATATTTTTATAAAAATTTAAAGATCAGATCTGTCAATAATTTTCCTATATATTTGGTGATTGTTATATTTGAATTCTTTTTTTTTTAAAAGGATAGTATCACATATGTAAATTCGTGTATAATAAATAATATTTATGGATCTGGTCAAAATCCAACTTAACTATAGTTTATAATACTTATTATATGCCATGTATTCAGGTTGCTAATATTTATATAGAATGGGATTTACAGACACTGAATGAAAAATTTACATTGTAGCTTTAGGGTACATTTATTTATTTAAATATTTTATCTCTCATTTTGAACTGGGCTTATGTTTAATGGAATTTATTTCTAAATAAAGAATATAACTTTTGGTAGAACTGGATTTACTACAGTTTTTTGATACAGAACATAGCTATTATTTACAATTAGTGCAAAAGACACTTGCCTTAAAATGCCGTTAAATAATAAAAATGCCAACCGTTTCAGGACTGAGAAACATATTGCTTCCTAAAATGAATTACCTAGTCTTTTACACCCCAAATGACACATAGGATTATATCTTTGTTTTTTGATTGTTTGTTTGTTTGCCCCTTAATGGAGGCAATGCTTATTGAACCCAGGATCTTGTGCATAAGTTTATTTATCAACATCATTTTGGAACAATTAACAGAAGCCACAAGAGTATGGATTATAAAGAAGACAAGAAAATTTATTACTTCTAGGGACTGATAAACCTCAGAGTGACAGAATGGCAAAAATAAACATTTGTAAATTTACAATAAGATTCTCTCTTTTGAAATAATATTGTAGAATATTAAATTACTTTTGCTTCAATTAAACCATTGAATTACAATTTAAAACAAAAGTTCCCCCTTTGGGATTTCTTAAATTAGATTGATTATTTTAATATTTTATTTCATAAATATTAACCATTTTTATATACATACCATATAAACACATATTTATTCTTCTGATGTTTTGAATATAGAGGTACATATTCTAAAGTACACAGATAAATACCTGCTTCCAATACCAAATCAAATTATGTTTCACTTTAATTACAAATGATATTGAAATTGTTATACATTTTCTGTACATGTTTTAGGCAAATTTCAGTTAAAATTCCTAAACTTTAAAATTATTTTATATATTTTCTGCATTATTTATACTCTGTTCACTAATCTGTTATAAATTTGTTTACAAAAGGAAGGAGATTGGTTTTATTTAATAAACCCCAAAATTAAATTTTATAAAAAGATTTTTTTGAGATAATATTTGCAGATTACTCTATAAAAATAACCGTCTTATATGTTTCATTTTAACTGGATGAGTGAGAAGTAAACACTGGCTGAATGTTACACTTGAGTTGCTAGGAGACCAGTTGTTTTGTGATGTCACAGCTACTCAGGTTGAGAACCACTCTGATGGCCTAACAGTTTATCTGTGTAGGATTGCCAAAGCAGTATTTGAAGCTGCAGTGCTCAAAATCATTCAGATTAGAAAAGTACCTGTAGAAAAAGTTATATGAAATGGCACATGTTTCTTCAGAAATTCAAGAGGTGTCTCATAAAGATGGACCAACTGGTCGAGGAAACTCCGGTAGATCTTTATTTTGTTATCAAACATTCTCTGGGGATTTGGACTTGAGGTCTATGATTGAAAAAAATGCTTTTTAGACTTTGTCTGAAGAATCCTTGATTTAAAGGCCATGTTACATACATTGTGTCTCTGAACCAGATGAAGATAATGATTTTCGTTCTCTGACATTTCCAAGAAAACTCTGGAAAATGGCTGGGAGTGACCAATATAAACCCATCTGAAGGGATGATAATGGAACTTCCATAGTGATTGATGAAGATGTCTTTAAGAAGGAAGTTTTGGAAATAAAGGCCCCTTTCAGAACATTTGAAACTGGAAGAATGAAAAGTTTACTTAGACAGCTTAACCTTTATGGGTTTAGTAAATTGCGGCAGAATTTACAAAGATCGGTATTTCTAGCAGACTTTCTGGCAGAAGAAAAAGAAGTCTCTGTTTTAAGCAAGGTATTCAGAAACTTTAGTTACCACTTCGTAACTTATATATAAAATTTTATTTTATACATCAATCTATGGTAATATAAATGTAAAGCTAGATTTTGAAAATTGTATAAAACTACTAAGGCTAAAATTCTTTATTTATTCTAAAAAATGAGGACAGTGACTTAAGCATTCACATTATAAGAAACTTTGCTTGCAACTATGAATTTTATCAGAAATCTAAATAAAGGTATTAAAGATGCTTTTCAAAAGTGGCATTCACCATTACTGCAAAAGCTTGTTTCTTAAATTTGATGACTATACTATTTAAATGTGTATTTTCCAAATAAGGAACTTCAAAATATTGTCAGTAATGTTCATATTTTGATGATATTATCTTTGCATAGTAAATGTGAAATCTGAGGTTTTATAGGTTAGGCTTATTATACTGATGTATTTTGGTATAAATTATTACTGAAATCTTTCTACTTTGGTTGTAGCTGCAGTTCTATCATAATCCAAATGTTAAACGAGGCTGTCCCCAGGTTTTAGTGAGAATAAAAAGAAGAATTGTGATTAAAAATGCCTCTCTGATATCTTCATTGGCTGAAGATTTCAACAAGAAACACTATAAAGCAGTGGGTAATGTGGATAAACATAGTTCTGATTTTGTGGGTGACACTACTGGAGACAGTAAATTTTTACTTTCTGTAAATTTAAACATGCCTCTAATAAGAAAGCTCTCTACCAGCCACATAATTGGTGACACAACTACCCCGATCAGAGGTGATTTTTCTCCTCCATCATCAATGTCAGTTAGACCACCAGAACAAATTGCAGTGAATCAACGTGCTATTTTAAATCAGTTGACCACTGTCCACGGGCACTCTCAAAGCAGCTACATTGAAGCAAATAGCCGTGTTGTGAACTTCATTATAACTACAACTACTACTTCTCAGTACAGCATCTTTTATCCCATACAAAGGAATTATATTGGACAGATGATGGAACCTTCTATTTTTTCAAATAGATATTACAACATATCTGCCAATGAAGGTCGTTTTTCTAAACTTCATCCAGGGAGCAACCCACGGTTTCTAGTGTCATTGATTGCTGATACGTCAGCAAACTCTCTTTCAAGGCCAACTCATCAGACATATTCAGTTTATGAACGTCATCCTAGTCACAACTGATCTACCAGAGGACTATCAGATTATTAAGGATAAAAAAGATTAAAATTGATGTTGAACAAATATCTGCAATTTTATTATTTCAACAATATACATAGATGTCTGCCTCTAATTATCTTATTTTTTTAAATAGTGTTAAGAGATAAATGGGAGACTAAGCTACAATTTAAAGATAAAAAGAGATACTTGATTGATATGATCATTTAATGGAACAATATGGTAGTTAATTTAAAAAAATTCTTGTAAGGAAGAAGAGAAAATGGAAGAATTTGGAGGAAGACTGTAACATGGAGAGAGGGAAAAGTACTAAGTGGCTTCTGGTTCATCCTGGAAAGTATTAAAAGTGTTAAGTTAGGATTGGGTGGAAGGAGATAAATTCAGAAACCAGCCCAGGGATCATGGTGTCTATTATGTCATCCCTGGAATCATTAATGTCACATGATGTAGTCTCAGTTGGCACATTCAGCATGTGGTTGAATTTAAGATGAAATTTTATCTATTGTCTTCTTTGTTCTGTTCTCAAAGCATTCCAATTGTTGCTTTCATTCCCTGCCCTCAAGAGTCTACACTATATTTTCAGTCGATACTTTATTTTGTTTTTATGTTCCATCCAAAGACAAGCTTACGTCCTCAGGGTGGCTCTTAATGCCTTTCCAACTCTACGCACACAAACTGAACTTAGTTTAGTCATTCCTTTATAAATCTAGCATCTGACTACCTTGGCATATCTTTATGTTTCACTGTATATGGAGATAAATCCAGGCAAACGCTTGTCAAGTATGTTAGCTGCAACCTCACCACTTTTGCTGCAGCTCATCCTTGGAATTTGGATGTCCTCCTTTAACCTACTTAGACTTTGCCAGTCTCAGTACAGAAACTACCTTCTTCAGAAGATTTCTGTCTATCCCCCTTTCCTTGTCTAACTGGGATACCAGCACAGTAAGCACAGCATTTGCCACAGGATGCATTTTAGTATTTAGTGAATGAAAAATACATGTTGAGTTTAAGCAAAATCTACTTTCCTGAAACAACAAATCTCTCATGGTTTCCACAATATTTCGTTATGGTCTTTACTCTTCACCACAAACTAGCTCTTTCCATAGACCATGGACTAGTCACTCAAGACAGTAAGTGGAGGTAGCTACAGGAAACAAAGTATTATTTTCTTCTTAATTCATGCCTCCTGAGGCCTAAAGCATTCCATTCCCATTTGCTGGATTTTTTCCTGACTCTTCATCACCCACCCAACCCATAATAGCTGATTCTCTTCATCATTTTAATAACTATACTGACTTCTAATTAATTTACTTCTTAGAATCAGAGCTTTGCCCAGAAGAGACAGTGCTAATGCAAACATTTAATGTAGGTTTATGCACCCCACATAACTTGTGCCCCTTCCAACCTTCACACAGGAAGTATCAAAGAGGTACTAGACCCTTGGTTGAGGTGGTCGTATTCAGTAACCAAATTGCAACCTAAAATGTGTGGACTAGAAGGAGGTGAGGGTGGTGGATTTAAAAATTTGTCCAACTGCATGAGTACCAATTTTCTGCAGATATTAGGAAATATAAAATATTCATGGAAGAATTTGTCTATTTCCTATTAATTTAAAATAAAAGGTGAAGGATTTATAGAATGTGAAATGCCCTGAAATGCTGGAAAAATTGTAGGCAGTGTCTGAGTGTCTAAGTCTTCTGCTCATAATCATGCAGCCAGTGTCAACTGATGACTGGAATGGCAATACTGAGTCCTGAAAATATGTCACCAGTTGTGAAGAAAGCCTTTGATAATCTGGAGAAAAGGCAAATTTGCCAGGGTAACCTCTTGCAACATCCCACAAATATGACCGTTTCCAAGAGAAGAAAAGAGACCACTTGCAGCAGGAGATCTGTGTCTGTACAGCAGTGGTTGTTCCTACAACAGAATCATCAAGCTTTTAAATTTGTCAGCACATCTCTGACCGTGGCTATGTTGTTGCTTACATTAAACGGCTGGGGTTCAGTTGGACTGGTTCAGCAACTATTTTCCACCTCTCTTATCAGACAGTGGGTCTTACAATGATCATCTTAACAAGGTTCTATACTGATAAGTCAAAAGCTACAGTTTACTTTTAAAATTAGAAGTCCTAAAGAAGAATATTGTTGGTTTCTCCATCTATAGTTTTCTACCTTGGAAAAGCTAGACTATTGGCAAAAGTAGAAATGTTGTCTGGGGTTTGAAATCTATCCTCTGAGCTCTGCCCACAGAATTCTTACCACTAAATACTACAAATCTGTCTGCCACTGTGTGTGTGTGTGAAGATGGATTGTTAAGCAGTAACTGAGTTTGTCTTAGTTAGGTCATCAGTAAATTATTATTCTGCAGCTTGCAGAATTTCTGTGAATTAATAGTTTCATTGAGCCACCAGATTTTCTTCTGATCAGGGAGAGGTAGATGATATTTCACTCAATATACTAATTGTTAACTGTTTATTGAATCCCGAGCTGATGCTAGGGCCAAGCCACTGAACCCTTGAATGGGACTGAGGCAAATATATTCTCCAGTCCCCAGAGCCCAGCACAGGACTGTGTCTCCTTTTTAATTTATGCTTATGTCTAATTTCTTTGTTCTTCTAATTCTCATTGTTGACACAACTTATTTTGGCTTTGATCACCCCTTGAATAATTTATAGAGACTGAACCACTGACTTATACCCGTTCACCTAGAATTTGTAATAACCTTTCTTTCCTTGGACTACCTGGAATAAAGTGAGCGTAGTCATCATTTTGAAAGCAGTCCTCAGTCCTAATAATGCAGAACTTTACACTTCTTTGCCCAGAACTTGAGCAAGAATATTTGTTGTGGATCTCAGGGATTATCCTCTCATCCCCTAATGCAACCATGAGAAAACACCACATTGTTATCCAAAATCAAGGCTTTGTCAGTATTGCATTCCAATTGTAAAACAGTTAAGAATTGTAGGAGTTCTGAGATTTTACCATGCTGAGATTTTTAGCAATCTAGCATGTTCATTTCTTACAGGTGCTGTCGGGAGATGAGACCATCGGTAAGAGGCAGTGAACTATATCACTCACAGCAAGAGCAGCCAGTTTTAAATTTGTATCCATTCCCTAATCTCAGATGAATACACTGAGTGAAATTTTGATACCTGCAGAAGCAGTGGGCTGTTAACATGAAGAAAGTTTAAGGCATGGTAAAACACTAATTTTATTAGTATCTTTATGTATTATTTATTAGAATCACTTATTTATTAGTATCTTTACCTAGGATAAGTATATCATGACTCAGGTTTACTTGCTGCAGAAACAATTATATGAAATGACATGAGAAAAATTGAATATTGACATTCCATTTTTATTTCCACTTCAATTGAGATATAATTGGTGAGGAATATTGTGTAAGTTTAGGTGCACAGGATAGTGATTTGATTTACAGGTATCATGAAAGAAATATCATAGCAACTTTAAGGAGAATTCATTATCTCATTTAGATACAATATTAAAGAGATACAATTTGCCTTTTTGTTGTGATGAGAAAACTAAGGGTCTACTCCCTTAACAACATTCATATATTACATAAAGCATTATTAATTGTAGTTTTCATGTTCTTATGGGGCATCCCGAAGACACATTTATTTTACGGCTGGAGATTTGTAGGTTTTGAGTGCATTAATGAAATCCTCCTTTCCCAACCCCTGCCTCTGTTAACTACAAGTCTAATTATTTTTCTATAAGTATGTTTGTCTTTGAAGTGTACTTTTATCTATAAACTGTGTTAGTTCCTCTTACACAACGTACTGTTTGCTATTTTTAGTACATTTCAAACTGATCACCAGAATATATCTAGTTATGATATGTTGCTATTTAAAGATATTTCACAGTTATTTACTATTCCCCATACAGCACATTTCTAGCCCCTGACTCATTTAATTTGCAACTGGAAAATTTTCTCTTAATTTTCGTCAAATATTTCTTTTTCCTCACACCGTTTCCCTCCTTCTTGTGAACAACCTGTTTCTTTGTATATCTATATCTCCTTTTCTGTTGTGGTATGTTCATTTCTTTTAAATTCCAAATGTGAATAAAATCATACAGCATTTGTCGATCTCTTTTTGACTTATATCACTTAGCATATTACCGTCTTGGTCTATACCCAATTGTTGCAAATGAAGAACTTATTCTTTTTATTGCTGAGTAATAACTCATTTTATTTTTATCTGTGTGTGTGTACATATATATAATGCTGCAGTGAATATATGTTTGAATTTATCCTTTCTCGTTTGTGTTTTTATTTTCTTGGAATAAGTATCCAGATATGGAAATGTTGGATTATATTTCATTTTTAATTTTTAGATAAAACTGCATTCTGTTTTCCACAGTGGCAGCACAAATTTACATTCACTCCAGCAGTGCCTAAGGGTTGTTTTTCTTACATCCTCACCAACTGTTATATTAGATATCTTTTTGGTAATATTCATTCTGACAGGACTGACAGAAACTCTTATTGTGTTTTGGACTTGCATTTTTCTGATGGTTAGTGATGTTGACTTGTTTCATATGCCTGATGATTACTTTTCCCTACTGTATATTCATTTTTTGTAATGGGCTAAATGTCCATAACTGTCTGATTTCATTTTCAGACTTTCTTTGTGTTCCATTATTTTCTTTGTTCTGTGCCACTACCATATTCTTTTTATTACTGTAGCTTTGTATTATAGTTTTAAATAAGGGAAAGTGATACGTCCTCTTTGTTCTTTGTCAGATATATTTGTGTTTATTGTTTGTTTTCTTTTCTTTTCTTTTTTTAGTGATTTCAACACTTTTGTGTTTACATGTAAATTTTATTATTATTTATTGTAAATTCTGAAAATGCCCTTGGTATTTTGATATGCACTGAATATAATTAATGTATTTTCTTGGCTAGTACTGTCATTAAAACAATATTACTTTCCTCATCAATGAACACAGTATATCCTTTCGTCTGTTTGCATTATCTTCAATTTCTGTTATAAATATTTTATAGTTTTCTGTGTACAGTTCTTTTACCTCCTTGTTTGGATATATTTGAAGATTTTTGTTTTGCAATGTAACTGTAAATGAGACAGTTCCTTCACTTTCTCTATCTGTTAGCTTGTTGTTAGTGTGCAGAAATGCAAGATTTGTGTATGTTAATATTACATTCTGAAATTTTAACAAATGCACTGAAAAGTCCTAGCAGTTTTGAGGTGCCATCTATAGGATTTCTGTTTAAAGTATGTCATCTGCAAACAGATACTTTTACTCCTATTCTTAATTAGCTGTATTATATTTCCACTTATTTTGGATAGCTATGGCTAGAATTTCCAATACTATACTGAATATCAGTGGTAAAAGTTAGCATTCTTGCCTTCTTCCTGCTCTTACAGGAGATGCTTTCAGCTTTTAATCAGTGAGTGTCATGTTAGTTGAGATCTTGTCATATATGACCTTAACTGTGTTGAGGTATGTTTCCTCATGCCCAATTTGAGGAGAAATATAATCTTAAATAGTTAATGATTTTTCAAAACATTTTATGACTCTTTTGATGTGACTATATTATTTTTATTCTTTAATTTGTTAGTGTGGTGTATCATATTGATTAATTTGTAGGTAATGAATCACTTTTACATCCCTGGATTAAAATGGACTTAATCATAATATATAATCCTGTTAATGTATTTTTTGCTTTGCTAACATTTCAGTGATGATTTTTACATCAATGCTTATCAGTAGTATTTAACCTGCAATTTTTTGAGGTATTTGTTCCAGTTTTAGTAGTAGTGTGATAAAGAAAGTTGGGGGAGGAAGCCTTCCATCCTCTTGAAATTTTTGGAAATCTCTGAGAATTATAGGTGATAGCTCTTCTCTAAATATTTGGCAGAATTCACATGTGAAGCTGTCTAGGCCTGGAATTGTATTTCTTGGGAAATTTTGTTTAATGAGTTATTCAAATTCATTAGTGGTTATCTGTTCATATTTTCTATTTATCATTCCATCACGGAGATTATGTCTTTCTCAGACATTGTATATTTCTTCTAGGGTTTCCATTTTATTTACATGTAATTTGTTGCATCTTCTTATGATGCTTTGTATTTCTTTGATATAAACTGTAACTTCTCATTTATTTCTGAGCTTATTAATCTGTACTCTTTTTTCTCATAAGTCTGGTTAAATTTTATCAACTTTATTTATCTTTCAAAAACCATTATTTAGTTTGATTGAATGTTTCTATTTTTAATCATTATTTTATTTATTTATGTTCTGACCTTTCAGCTGTCTTTCTTTCTACTAACAAATTTTTTCTTATTTTGCTATAACTGTTGTTTGTAAGATTATGTTATAAGAGAGAGATGTTTCATATTTGTATAAGTGGGGTTATTTTTTATAAGCATCCCTATTAATACTGCTTTTGCTATACCCCATGGACTTTGTATTTGTTGTCATATTCTCTATACATGTTTCCTTTGATTTTTACAGCAATCCATTGTTTGTTTAATATTGTATGATTTATCCTCTGCATTTTACTATTTTTCTTATGGTTTTACATTTAATAAATTTCTATTCTCACAGAATCCATATGTTTCTTCCCAAACAGGGAAAAAGTAATAAAATTTATACAAAAATAGGAAAGAACCAAATTTTCTAAAATTATCTTTGAAAAATAAAACTGTGGATATTATCCTCCCTGAATTTATAAAGTACTAGAAAGCTACAGTAATCAAAGCATCATAATTTATCACTAAAAGAGACACATAGATCAATGGAACAAAATAAAGAGTCCGAAAATAAACCCACAAACATATGGTCAATTAGTCTACAATGAAGGAGGCAAAAGTATACAATGGAAATAAGGCAGTCTCTTCAACAATAGTTCTGGGAAAACTGGACAGTACATGTAAAAGTAAGATGTATGATCACTTCCTTCCATAGAATACAAAATAAGATAAAAAATGATTAATTTCCTAAATGTAAAACCTGAAAATGTACAATTTCTGACCAAAAACATGAGGAGAACTTTCTTTGAGATAAATTGTAGCAATATTTATTGGTGATCTGTCTCCTAATTAAAAATAAAGGAAAATTATCAACAATAGTTTTAAGTTTATGTAGAAAAATTTAGATGTAATACATGATACAGGGATTCTACTTCTTGTATAAGTGTGAAGTGTAAAACCTTTTGCAGAGCAAAGGAAACCTTATACAACACATATGACAACACACAGAATAGAAGGAAAAATTTCAGACAATGAGACCAACAAGGTGATAATATCCATAATAAATATGTAGCATATTAGACTCAATATTTTAAAACACAGGCACCAACTTTAAAACAGTTTAAGGATCTTCATGGAAAGTTTTCAAAAACAGACATGTGGATGAATTTCATTCACATAAAAAGAAACATAATGTTCCTATACATTAGGAAATCTTAAATCAAAACCAGAATGAAATATAATCTCACAGCAACCAAAAGGGCTATTAAAAAATGCTTCTAATGACAAACATTAATAAGAATGTTAATAAAAGGGAACCAAGGTACACTCGTGGTGGAAACATATATTGATGTATCCACTATTATAAAAGTGTAAACAGTGTACAGAAAACTAGAAATAGAAGCATTATATATTACAGCAATTCCAGTTTTTGGTATAAATCTTTAAAAACATGAAAACATTAACTTTCAAGGATATATTACCCACAATGTTCTTAACATCATCATTTAAAATAGCCAAGGATAGATGCACAACTCAACTGCCCATCAACAGATGATTGGCTGAAGTAGATGTGAGATATAGATAACATAATAAATACTTAGTCATTGTCATATCAAAAAATAAATTTCTTCCATTTGGAAAAATGTGACTGGACCCAGAGAGGGTTGTACATATGAAAATAAGTCATAGTGAGAAAAACACTCTAAGTTATCACTTATATGAGGAAACTAAAAATATAAGAGAAATAATCATAAAGAAACAGGAACAGAATCACATATATATGTGTAGTGTACCAAGTAGTGGTTTCCTTTGGGGACAGACAAGAAGGAGGGTGAAGACAGAAATATGCAAGCTACCAGTTATTAATTAGAGAAGAAACAGGGCTACATTTACAGCACAGAGAAATATTTTAATAATTTAAATGATTTTAAAGAGATTATAGGCATATATTTTAGTAAAATGTGCATGTATGTGGGAAAACAATGAAGAAAATAACCCAGGAAAATCAAAATATTTTGTAGTACTATGACATTAAGGGAGGTGATTTGTTCACTTTCTTTAGTGTTCTTATAATGTCCTAATTAGAATTTAAGATTTAAAATGAAAAAGTATATACTTTGAAAAAAGTGACATAAGTTTAAACTATTTTTGTCTCTCCCCTAAAATCTTCGGTCTTTAAAACGTTCACATCTCAACAAGTATAACTAAAATTCAAAACAATACTCCAGAACACATGTGTAAAGCTGAGGTTGTTGGGCTAAAACACATAAAGGAGGCTCAACTGAGGGAAGAGCAGATTTGGTGCCTGCAACCAAGGCCCAGTTACTAGGGTATCTGAGCCCACAGGCTCAGAGAACCCAGTAGAAACAGGGTCACAGTGGTTCACACAGCTTCGGCCTCCAACTGCACCAGCACTTATGGTCACAGGTAACTAGGAGGGAGCCACAATGGAGACAGAAATTCCATCCTTCAGACACTCAGACATTCATGACACTGTCCTAACTCCCCATTCACATTGGTGGAGAAAAGTTACCTTGCAAAACTGGACATGGGAAAGGCACTTGCCTGATTCCAAATACCCACCTATCTTTACACCTTTCCTCAATGTGTAAACTGAGTCTCAAGCGATATCAGATAAAAGGAAGGGATTGCCGTCCCAGTAACAACAGTGGCATTAACTACCAGAGAAGTCTAAGAAGTGACAATGAAAGCACATCTTTTATGCAGACAGTGGCGACTGGAAAGTGCCATTTTGAAATACTATCAGAGGTAGCTCCGGTAAGTAAAACCAAAAATTCTGCAATATTGCAACCTACCAGAAAAGAAAAGCAAGGGCTCCTACTCCACATCTGTTATTGAGTGTCCTCACAACAATAATTTACCAAGATCATGACCAATCACAGTAACATTATAGTGCACGCACACACACAGTTGCCAAGAAACAGACACCGAAACAGACACAGACACACACGAATACGCACACGCACACACACACACAAAATGTTTACCCTGCAGCAAACAAACCTAAAGTCATGGTATATTGCTATATAATTAACAGAGGATACAAATAAGTGTCATACAGAAATTCAAAACAAAAAACAAAACTCAGATAGCAGTTTAGTGAGCTTAGGAATAAATTAAATGCTGATAAGGAATACATTACCAAAGAGACTGAAACTATAAAATAACCAAACATTATTGGAGAACCATATGAACTTAATAACTGAGATGAAGAATGCAACATAAAGCATTGGGAGCAGACTGCCTTTGTGGAAGAGTATTTAGCAAACTCACCAATACAAAACTAGAAATGATAGAGGAGTGCAGAGATGCAAGATATTAAAAAGTGAGGAAATTCTACAACAGCATTCAGACTTCTTCAGGAAGTGCACTTTAGAGTGAAATGCAGGAGGGAGAAGAAATTTAGAAGGTAGCTGATGGTTTATTTAAAGAAATAATAGTTGATAACTTCCTGAACCTATGTAAGGAACTGATATTCAAGTCCGTGTGCCAACAAAACACCATTAACTTTAAGGCAAAGAGACCTCCTTCAAGATATGTCATATGCAAATTGGCTAGTCAATGACAGAGTAAAATTTTAAAGGCACCCAAAAAATATTATGATAATCTACAAAGGAACCCCCATTAGACTTTCAGCAGATTTCTCAGCAGAAAACATAGGCCAAGGGTAAATTAGATGGCATTTTTAAACTAATGAGAAAAGAAATCTCTCACCCAAGAATACTCTACCTTGCACAGTTATAACTTAGCTATAAAGTGAAAATAAAGACTTTACCAGACAAACAAAACCTGAATGAGATGAAAAAAACAAACCTGAGACACCTTACACGGGGTACAGAAAAGAACTCTTCTAAGAAATATAAAATGGCAAAAATATGCAAAACATTGAATAAAATGCTTAGCAGACACCATGAGAAATTTGCAAATGTTTCTTTGGATATGTTCTTAAATGCTACTATACTATATGGATTTAAAAGGGAAAAATATGAAATCAGGGGTAATAAATATATATACATCAATCTGGTAACATGTTCACAAGAGTAAAAGAAATTATTTGAGACAGTAATCATAAAAGTTAAAGAGCAAAAATAAATCAATATTAAAGAAAGCTTCTATCAGCAGAAAAATTACTAAATTATACATGAGATGTTTTATTTTTAATTGTAGTACAGTAGATGTACTATATTGTGTAGTTTCAGATGTACAGCATCGAGATTCCAACCACTTTGTGGATTATATTGCATTATAAATTATTACAATACTTTTAACATTCAATTATTATAAGTTATTGTGTATAATTCCCTGATCTATACAAATTATCCTTGTTGCTTCTATCCTTTATGCATACTACATTATATCTCTCAATATCGTAACATAAAATTGTCCTTCCCTTCCACTTTGGTAAACATAAATTTTTTCCCATATCTTTCAGTCTGTTTCAGTCTTTTCTATCTAATCTCTCTATCTCTCTACCATGTCTCTATCAATCAATCAATCAATCTATCTATCTATCTATCTATCTATCTATCAATCTATCTACCATGTATCTATGTATCTATCCTATTTATCTGTCATCTATCAATAGATATCGATAGATAGATGTACATAGATATTTGTTATTCTTTAGACTCCACATATAAATTTTGTTATATACTTTTGTCTTTGTCTAAGTTACTTGACTAAGCACAATATTTACTAGGTCCATTCAGGATGCTGAAATAGCAATGTGTTATACTTTTTCAAGGCTGACTAATATTCCATTGCATATTTATAGAATCATCATTTCTTTTTAAGTCCATACTCTACTGTGGACTCTTAGATTGCTTCCCAGGCTTGCATGTTATAAACAATGCTGTTGTGAACTATTGTTCTTCACAATTTAGGGTTTTTTCCCCAGATTTTTCCTAGGAGAGGTATTATTGTTTCATATGGTAGTTATGTTTTAGGTTTTAAAGGAATCTGAATACTGTTTTCCATAGAAGCTGTACCAATTTACATTCCTACCAAGTGTAAAAACAGATTTTCTACCTCCACATCATCTCCAACACTTTCCATTAGTAGACATTTTTATAATATCGATTTGAAGAGTGTGAAGTGATACCTCATTGTGGTTTTGATTTGCAATTACCTAATAATTAGTAATGTTGAGCAATTTTATCATCTACCCGTTACTCATCTGTAAATTTTCTTTGGAAAAATACTATCTCAGTTACTCTGCTCTTGTTTTTGATTGGGTTTTTGCTTTTCACATTGAGTTGTATAACCTAAATCCATGTTACATCTACTAACCTACATCTATTAAACCCTGGTCACTTGCATTGTTTGCCAATATGTTCTCCAATTACACAGGCAGTGTTTTCATGTCATTGATTGTGTCCTTAACTGTGCAGAAGTTTTCAAGTTTGTTTAGGTCTCACCTGCTTATTATTGCTTTTATTTCTTTTGCATTTGGAGACTGATTTAAGAAAATATTCCTATGATATGTATATATATAGGGTATCACATATATTCCCTTCTAGCAGTTTTATACTATCAGGTCTTACATTTAGGTCCTTAATAAACTTGTAGTTTATTTGTGTAAATGATGTCAGGGAATGCTCTCATTTCACTGTTTTACATGTAGATGTCCAGCTTTCCCAACACAAAACTTTGATGAGACTGTCGTTTCTCCATTGGGTACTTTTGCCTCTTTTATCAAAGATACATTGCTCATAGGTGTGTGGAATTGTTTCTAGGCTCTCTATTTTTATTAGTTATATCTCTGTGCCAATGCCATGTTGTTTTTATTACTATAAGTTTGTAGTAGAGTAAGGTATCTGGGAGGGTTATATCTCCATATTTGTTGTTTTTCTCATGATCATTTTGGCAATTTTTAATGGTTTTATGTAAAACTTAGAGTCACTTTTTCTGCTTCTTTGGAAAATTCTACACCTTTGTAACATTAATTACATTAAATCTGTCGGTTTCTTTGTGTAGTATGGCCATATTCACAATATGAACTCTTTCAATCCAAGAGCACAAGACATCTTTCCATTTCTTTGAATCATTTTTATATACTTTGTCAATGTTTTATAATTTTCAGTGTGTAGATCTTTCACATATGTGGTTACATTTATTCCAATATATTCCAGGGAATGTGATTATAAGTAGAATTGCTTTCAACGTCCATTTTAGGATATCTCATGATTAATGTGTTGAAATGCATCAGACTTCTTTACATTAAACTTGTACCCTGCTCCCTTGATGAAATTATTTATTGTTCATTACAGTCAGTGTGGAGACTTTAGGACTCTCTGTGTAGATTGTTATGCCATTAGTACTGGTGACAATTTTGCTTCTTTCTTTCCATTTTGTATTTCTTTTACTTCTTTTTCTTTTCCTTTTCCTTCTTGTATTACTATGGAACAGATTTGGTGAGAGTAGGAGTCCCTGTCTTCTTCCCAAATTTACCCAGAAGGCTTTCAGCTTTTTCCCCTGATTATTATAATTTGTTATAAATGGCCTTTACTGTGCTGAGAGATATTCCCATTATACTCACTTTCATGAGAGTTCTGGTCATGAATGTATGCTGAATTTTGTCAAATCCTTTTTCTGTGTGTATTAACATGGTGCTGTGAATTTTGTCTTTCCTTTATTAGATATGTGGCATGCTGATTGTGCATGTTGAACCATCCTTGTGACTCTGGAAGGACTCCAACCGATCATCATGTGTAATCATTTCTATGTATTGCTGGATTAATTTGTTGATGTTTTTTTGAGGATTTTTGAATGAATATTCATCAAGGATAATGGTTTTTCATTTTCTTTTCTTTTTTTGTTAGTGGTTGGTTTGTTATCAGGTTAATGGTGGCCTCATGAAATAACTTTGGGAATTGTCGTTCCTTTTTCATTTTTCACAATAGTTGATGGGAAAGAGCTTTTATTGAAGGCATCCAGACATTTTGTTCAAGGGATGTTTTTAAAATTATACATTGTATTTAGCTTATATTGATTGCCCTTTTCAAGTTTTCTGTTTTCTCTTTTTTCAGTGTTGGCAGGCTGCACGTATCTAGAAATGTGTCCATTATTTTTAGGTCATCCAATTGGTTGTCACGTAACTGCTCATAGTCCTTTCATAATCTTTTTTTTTGTATTTCTGTAATATCAGATATTATTTATACTCTTTCATTTCTTATTTTGTTTGGGTCCACTCTGTGTATTTCTTGACCAGCCTGGCTAAATGCTTACTAGTTTGTTAATATTTTTAAGAGAAAATATAGCTCATGATTTTAGGACTTTAAACTTATTTTTTGAATTTTTTCATTTATTTTCAAACTACTAATTAAAGATTCCTCATTCTAATGCCTTTGGGTTTTGTTTGTTCTTATTTCAAGTTATTTTGTGTGGTATGCTTGGTCCTATGTGTGAGGTTTTCTTGTTCTTTGTAGAAGGCCTTAATTGTTCATAACTTCCCTCATAGATTGGTCTTTGCTGCATCCCATACATTTTATGAAGCTGTGTTTTCATTGTAATTTGTCTCTAGGTATGATTTTATTACTTCTTTGATTTCATCATCGACCTTGTTTTATTTTATTCTTTATAAGGATGTGGTTTGAACTCATGTTTGTGCTTTTCCGATTCTTCTTTCTAGAGTTGATGCATTGTTTCATACTTATGTGTATGGAAAAATAATTGCTGTAATCTATATTTGCTTAAAGTTCCTGAGGCATTTTTCATTACATAATTTGTGGTTTATTCCTTACATAACATCCAGTGCACACTTCAAAAGTTAATGTGTTCTGCTTTTCTGATGCAGTGTCCAGTAACCCAGTTATGCTCAAATAATCTAATATACTATTAAGACCTCTATTTCCTTACAGATATTCTTTCTGGATGATATGGCTATCAGAATAATTAGGTGTTAAATTCATCTACAATTATTGTTTTATAATCAGTTAATTCCTTCATGTCTACTAATATTTCTTAATATAATTAAGATCTATGGTTTTCGGTCCATATAAAATTTAATGAGTGTAATACCCTATTTGAATATTGATCCCTTTTTCATTATATAATTTCATATATATGTTTCATTGTGGCCCTTATTTTGATATGTATTTTGTATGAGTTGAGCATTGCAATATGTACTTTCTTATCATTTCCATGAAATATCTCTTCCATTTATTTCAAGTCTGTGTTTATCTTCCACTATAAAGTGAGATTTTTGGGGGTGGAGACCAAGATGGTGGAGTTGAAGGATGCTCGATACTCACCCTTTCCCACAAATGCACCAAGACTCACATCCACAGACCCACTCAGCTAAACAGAGAACCTGCAGAACACTGGCAGAACATTGTCCTCTTCAATAGGTAAAGATACATAAAATTTGGAAGGAGAAAAGGAAGAAAGAAAGAAGAAATGGCAAAACAGAGTGGACCAGGTCCCACAGGGAGGGAGCTGCAAAGATGGACTGGCGCTCATTTACTGGGTCTCCCCTCTCCAACTGAGAGTTCGGCAGGATGGATGGGGAGCGTCCAAGGCTTGGATCTGTACAGAGAATAAGTTGACTGACAGAGCTAAGTTAAACAGGCACAGACAACCAGCCCAAGATGCAGCCCAGAGGCTGGGGGCAGGGCCAAGCTGCACGAGCTGGGTTGAAGTTAGGAATATCTGCACTGAGGCAGTCCAGGGGAATGGAGGCTGCTGTGTGTCATTTCTGTGGGTGCACAGGGCAGAACAACCTGGGCCCTCTATCAAACCACAGAGCAGATTTTCCCTGTGGGTGGAAGGGTGCATACCCATGTCTGAATATCCACAAAAGTTTCTAGGTGAAGAGAACTGGGGTCAGACACAGCCACCATACCCTCTGATTCTTTGCACTCAGGCAGTAGCGGGGGCAAAATCTGCATTCATGTTTAAGTACTTAGCAGCCTTATGGGTCTGATGGAGACTTTACAGCCTGAGACAGATAGGATACTTCTGTCCTGGTTCCTCGGAGAACTTGCTTCACCAAGACAAACAAGGAGCTGGATTTTGGGCCAGATCAGGGAAAGGGCTGTTCCTCAGTCTTCCCTGAGCCCACTTCTGGTGTGCAAACCCGAGGCAGACCATATAGTGGCACAGAGCAGCGTAGTGACTGGCACCCTGAGGGGGCGTGTGGCCCCCAGCTTTTCTGCTGAAATGCAGCCCCTGACCATGGTGCTAGGAGAGGGCATGATGTCCACTCCTGCCTGGTCAGCCTGCAACATCTCACTGCAACATCGGGCAGGGCAGTGACAAGCCAGCCCTAAGTAAAGAGATCTGCCCTGGACTCTGTGTTTGGGGTAGGAGTGATCTGCTTGCTGACAGGCAATGGGAGTGGCACAGATGAGGTCTCCAGTGGAGGGCCTCCGAAAATAGGAAGATGAGCTTCCAAATAAGGATGAATACAGAAAGATTCACATTAAATGTACACAGTTTCCAGGAAGACATAGACCGCCCCATTGTTTTAATCTGTTTTAACCTGTTCCATTTTCTGTTACCCTAAAATTTTCACTTCTTAGGCAATTATACATACCCCTATTTTCATCCCTTTGAAATATTTAAAAATATTTTTATTATTATTATTTTTCAACACTCTGCTTCAACTTGCTCTTCTATTATGCATAATACAATGTCTTCAAAAATTTATTTTCCCCTTCTTTAAAATTCCTTGTCTCTCTCTCTCTTTTTTCTCTTTTCTAAGTTGTATTACTACATAGACACTAGGTAGAGAAACTCCCTTAGGACCACAGTAGATAACAAATACGCCAAAAACCACAGTGCCCGAGAGGTAGGAGCAAGATGAAGAGGAAGAGAAACCATTCACAATTAAAAGAACAAGAGAAATCCCCTGAAAAATGATCAGTGAAACAGACATTGATAGCCTACTAGATCAAGATTTTAAAAAAAGATGTTATCAAATTACTGAAGGAAATAAAAGATAGTGTTTTGAGATTTAAAATATGTCAAAAATGAAATGAAAGCTATAAAGAAATGCCGAGTAGAATAGGTAAACTAGTTGACTGAGATAAGGAAAAATATAAAGGTGTCACAAAGCTGACTAGATAATGCAGAGGAATGAATTAGTGACTTAGAATACAGTACAATAGAAAGCACCCAATCAGAAGAGCTACAAGAGAAACAAATGAAAAAAAGCATAAGGGACCTATCTGATAATAGAAAGCATGCCAAAATTGGCACGATAGAAGTTCCAGAAGGGGAGGAAAGTTCAAAGGGGATTGCAAAGGTGTTTGAAGAAATCATGACTGAAAACTCCAAACATAAATAAGGAATCAAATATCCAAGTACAGGAAGCTCAGAGTGTCCCAAACAGGGAGAACCCTAATACAACCACACCAAGACATATAATTAAGATGGCCACAGTCAAGGATAAAGAAATGGTCCAAAAGGAAGCAAGAGAAAGGCAAAGAGTGTGTTACAAGGGAATCCCCATAAGGCTCCCAGCTGATTTCACTACACAAATACTACAGGACATAAGGAAGTGGCAAGATATATTCAGAGTCTTGAATGAAAAAAATGATATACACTAGGATAATTTAACCAGAAAGGCTATATTTATGGTAGAAGGAGACATAAAGGATTTCACAGACAATAAAATGCTACAAGAGTTTAGCAACACTATACCCATGATAAAAGAAATATTGAAAGGTATACTCTAAAAAGAGAAGTAGCAGGATGTTACAGAAATGAGAATCTCACAGTTGGAAAGGTGATTACTCATGAATTATAAATAAAATAAACACAAAATTTTAAGATAAGACATACAAATCATTGAGAGAGGGAGAGGAAGGCAGGAAAATAGAGAATTTTTTTTTTGGTCTTTCCTTTTAAAAATTTTTGTTCTCAATAGGATGGTTTTGAGATCGTGTTACTATCAGTTTAATAAAAGCAGTTATAATAATGGTCTAAAAGACTTATATAAAAGGGTAACAACAAGACAGTAACTTACCAGGTTGTCCCTACAACTAAATAAATTTCATATTTCAAAGGAAAATGACCAAACCATAAAGGGAAGATGAAATGAACAAAGAGGAAATACCAAATCAACTGCAAAGATAAGGACAAAACGGCAATAAACCCAAACATATCATCTATTATTGTAAATGTTAATGGACTAAAAGCTCCAGTGAAAAGTCACAGAGTGGCAGGCTGGATAATAAAACAAGAACCTTCAATATGCTGCATACAAGAGAACCACTTCAGGGAGAAGGACATATATAGATAGAGAGAGAAAGGATGGGAAAGTTATTCCATAGAAATGGAAAAGCCAAAGAGGCAGGTGTTGCAGTACTGTTATCTGACAAAAGAGTCTTTAAAACAAAGACCATAAAGAAAGATAAAGAAGGCAATTTTATAATGATTGAAGGAGTGATACAAGATGAGGATAGAACACTCATTAATACATATGCAGCAAATAGAGGAGACCCTAAGTACATAAAATAATTACTAACAGATATAAAGTGGGATAGTGATGGGAATCTAATCATAGTTGGAGATTTCATCACAGCATTAACATAACTGGAAAGATCATCTAGACAGAAACTGAATTAGGCAAAAGAGAAGTTAAATAATGCAATAGAAATATTACACTTGGTGGATATTTTCAGAGCAATGCACCCCCCACAAAATAGTATATACATTCTTTCCAAGTGCACATGGGACATTTACCAGGTTTCATGATATATTTGGGCACAGAAGAAACCTCAGCAATTTTAAGAAGATAGAAATTACCTCAAGCATCTTTACTGACCACTGTACCATGAAGCTAGAAATCAACAACAGAGAAATAAAGGAGAACAAGAGGAAAACATGGGGATTAAACAATATGTTATTAAAAAACTAATGGGTCAATGAAGAAATCAAAGCTGAAATGGAAAAATACCTTGAGAGAAAAGAAAATGAAAGCAAAACCACACAAAATTTATGGGACACATCAAAAGCAGTGCTGAGAGGGGAGTTTATAGCGATACAGGCCTTCCTCTAAAAAGAAGAACAATCACAAATAAACAATTTAACCCACCAGCAGAATGAACTAGAAAAAGAAGAACAAAAAACCCCAAAAGGCAGCAGAAGGAAGGAAATCATAAATAATGGGAGGAAATAAATATAATAGAGATTGAAAAAACCATAGGAAAAAATTACCAAACTAAAAGCTGTTTTTTTAAAAAAATAATTAAAACAGAAAATCCTCTGGCCAAACTCAAAAAGAAGAAAGAGAGAGAGCACAAATTAGCAAAATAAGAAAGGAGAATGAAGAAATTACAACAAATAAAATAGAAATAAAGAATATCATATGAGAATATTATGAAAGTTTATGGAAACAAACTGGATAACCTAGAGGAGACGGACAAGTTTCTGGAAACATACTGTCCACCAAGAATAAATCAAGAAGACACTGACTCCTTGAACAATCAGAGCACCAGAAATTAAATCAAAACAACAATATAAAACCTCCCTACAAATAACAGTCTAGAACCAGAAGGATTCAATGTAGAATTCTACAAAACATACAAAGAGGAACTCTTACCAGTGCTTCTCAAACTCTTCCAGAAGATTGAATAGGAAGGAATACTCCCAAAGTCATTCTATGAAGCCACAATCACCCTGATACCACAACCAGGCAAAGACACTACCAAACAAGAGTATCATAGGCCAATATCACTGATGAACACAGATGCCAAAATCCTCACCAAAATAGTAGCAAATAGAATCCAAACACAGAAAAAAGATTATATTTCATGACCAAGTGGAGATCATGCCAGGGACACAGGGGTGGTTCAACATATACAAGTCAATCAATATAATACAGCACATCAACAAGAGAAAGGACCAAAAGTACATGATCATCTCAATAGATGCAGGAAAAGCATTTGATAAAATTCAACACAAACATGTGATAAATTCTCTCACCAAAGTGGGCATAGAGGGAACATAACTTAGCATCATGAAAGCTATAGATAACTAACCTACAGCTAGCATAGTACTCAAAGGTGAGAAAGTTAAAACCTTCCCACTAAAATCTGGGACAAGACAAGGATGCACACTATCTCCACTCCAACTCAAGATAGGCTTAGAAGTCCTAGCCACAGCAATCAAACAAGAGAGTGATGTAAAAGGGATGCAAATTGGAAAGGAAGAGGTAAAAGTCTTACTATATACAGGTAATATGTTACTATATATAGAAAACCCTGCAAGATCCAGACAAAAACTACTAAGACTGATCAAAGAATACAGCAAGATAGCAGGTTATAAGATTAAGATACAAAAATCAGTGACATCTCTTTACGCTAACGATTCAGATAATACTATAGAGCTACAGTCAACATGACAGCACTAAATCGGCAGGAAAACATACATATAGGCCAATGGAACAGAATAGAGAGCCCAGAAATGAACCCACAAAATCTTGGTCAGTTAATCTTCAACAAAGGAGGCAAGAAAATACAATGGAATTGAGACAGAACCTTCAGCAACTTGTGTTGGTAAAATTGGACAGCAGCATGTAATTCAATGAAGTTAGAGCACTCCCAATGAAGCTAGAACACCACACACAACAATATAATCAGAATGGATCAAAGACTTAAACATAAGTCAAGATACAATAAACCTCCTTGAGGAAAATATAGGGAAAATATTATCTGACATAATTCTCAAAAATTTTCTCATAGAAGAAATAAAAACAAGAAAACCAAATGACACCTAGTGAAACTTACAAGCTTCTGCACATAAAGAAGCCGGAAATAAAACAAAAAGACAACCTACAGAATGGGAAAAAAATTTGAATAAGAAACCGACAAAGGCTTGATCTTCAAAGTATATAAGCAGATCATCCAACTGAATAAGATAAAATAAACAACGGAATCCAAAAATGGGTAGAAAACCTAAACAAACGATTCTCCAAGGAAAGCACACAAATAAATGATCAAAAGGCGCATCAGAAAATGCTCAATATCACTGATTATCAAAGAAATGCAAATCAAAACTACAGTGAGGTATCACCTTACACCAGTCAGAATGGCCATCATTCAAAAATCCACAAATGAAAAATGCTGGAGAGGCTGTGGAGAAAAGGGAACAATCCTTCACTGCTGGTGGCAATGCAGTTTGGTGCAGCCACTGTGGAAAACAGGATGGAGATTCCTCAAAAGCCTAGGAAGAGACTTACCATGTGAACCAGGAATCCCGTTCCTGGGCATATATCCAGAAAGAACCCTACTTCAGAATGACACCTGCACATCAATGTTCATAGCCAGCACTATTTACAATAGCCAAGACATGGAAACAGCCTAAATGTCCATCGACAGTTGACTGGATAAAGAAGAGGTGGTATATTTATACAATGGAATACTAGTCAGCCATATAAACCAACAACATAACGCCATTTTCAGCAACATGTATGCTCCTGGAGAAAATAAGTCTAAGTGAAGTAAGCTGGAACGAGAAAGAAATATAGCATATGAGATGGCTCATCTGTGGTATCTAAAAGCAAAGCAAAACAAAACAAAAAGAGCACAAATACAAAACAGAAATAGACTCGCAGACATAGAATACAAAGATTTGGTTGCCATGGGGCTGGGGGTTGGAAGAGATAGACTGGGAGGCCCAAATTGTAGAATACATAAACAGGATTCTACTGTATAGCATAGAGAATTTTATAAAAGATCTTACGGCAGCTCAAAGATGAAAAAGTGGGACAAAAAATGTATATATGTTCATTGTAACTGAAAAATTGTGCTCTACGCTGGAATTGGAGACAAATTTGTAACTGACTGTAAATCAATAAAAAAAGTGAAAAATAGAAGAAGCATTATCCTAAATATTACATGTGTAAATATATATTATAGAGAAAAAATATGCTATAAGGTAGTAAAACCAAAGATTTTGTTTTATGTTTTCTTTTTGAGATAAGCAATTCAAAAAACTTCTAGCCAGGTGCATCATGAATAAAAGGTAGATGCTCCAAAGGAATAAATTAAGAAATAAAAGTAGGGAAATAACAATTGTTATCTCAGATATACAAAATAGGGATCATTTTGTCAACACTTACATGCCAATAAACTGGCCAAATTAGAAGAAATGGACAAATGTCTAGAAAGAGACAGAGATAAGGAGAAACAAATAATTTGAAGAAACTGTTTACAAGAAGAAAGATAGAATCCGCATTTAAAAAAATTGTTGAATAGAAGTACAGATTTAAAGAGCTCCCTTGGAGAACTGTACAAAAATACAAAGCAGAACTAATACTCTTCAAACTATTCAAACATAGTGAAGATGTGGGAAACTCCCAAATAAATTCTATGAAGCTTTCATCACCCTGATAGCAAAACCAACTAAAAAAGCACGGGCAAAGGGAAATTCAAGCCAATATATTTGATAGATTTAAATGAAAAATTCGACAAAATATTATTAGCAAACTAAATCCAGCAATACCTAAAATGAATCATACACCATGATCAACTTGGATTTATTGCAGTTTCACAAGAAAGTTTCAACATACACAAATCAATCAGTTTGATACACCACATTAACAAAAGAAAAAAGAAAACGACATGGTCATCCCAATAAATCCATTAAAAGCATTTCATAAAATTCAACATTTATTTATTAAGACAGCAACAACAGCAAAAACAACAACAAAAACAATAGCAACAACAAAAATAGAAAACTCTTACCAAAATAGGATTCAGGAAATATATCTCAACATATATAAAGTCATTAATTACAGATCCACAGAAAACATAATATGCAAAAGTGAAAACCTGAAAGCCAAATTAAGGAAAAGACAAGGATGCCCACTTTCACCATTTTTATTAAACACATTATGGGAAGTTCTAGCAACAGTAATCAGACAAGAAAAAAAGTTATTCAAGTTGGATTGAATGAAGTAAAACTGTTATTATTTTAGATGACATGATAATCTATATAGGCATCTCTAAAGATTCTCCAAACCAAAACAACAAAAACTAACAAAGACATTTAGCAAAGTAGCATGATTCATGATTAATATACAAACACTGCCACATTATTTACACAAAAAATGAAATATTGCATAATTTTAAAAAATCCATATGAAATCAGATCAAAAAATGTAAAACCAATGAAAAATCCAACATAATAAAATAAATAGGACACTGATAAAGAAATTTGAAGATGATGCAAAGAAATGGAAAGAAATCTCAAGGTCACAGTTTTGAGGAATTAATATTGTTAAAATATACATACTACAAAAGATGTCTACAGATATAAATTGATTCAGATCGAACTACATGATATTTTCCACAGAACTAAAGACAGTCCTATGATTTGTATGGAACTGCAAAAGAACCAGAACTGCAAAAGAAACAATGAGTTAAAAGAACAAAGTTGGAGGCATAACCTATAACCATCCCAGATCTCAGACTATATTGCAACAATACCGTAATCAAAACACCACAATGCTGGAAAACAACCAAATATCTATATCACTGGAAAGTAACACAGAGACAGAAATAAAATATCACACCTATGGTCAACTAAATGATGACAAAGGAAACAAAAATATACAATGCCTTAAAGACAGTCTTCAGCAAGTGATGTTGAGAAAGCTAGACAGCTACAAGTAAATCAATGAAATTAGAACACTCCCTCACACTGTACAAAAATAAACTCAAAATGCTTTAAATTTCTGAATATAATATATTACACAATAAAAATCCTGGAAACTAACATAAGGAAAACAAGACATAAATTGTAGCAAAATTTTCTTATTTCACACTCCCAAGCTGAAAACAATAAAAACAAAATAAACAAAAAGGTCCTAATTAAATTGAAAATCTTCTACACAGCAAAATAAACAAAATGAAAGATGAACTTCCAAATGGGAGAAAACATTAGTATACAATGCAATCAACGAGAGGCTAATTTCTAAAATACACACATTGTTCATACAACTCCATTTCAAAAATCTACAAACAACTCAGCCAGAAAATGAGCAGTAAACAATTCTCTAAAGCAGACACACAGATGACAAACAGGAAAAAGAAAACATGCTCACCTTGCTAATCATTATACAAATGCAAGACAAAAATAAAATAATGTTTTACCTCACACTATTCAGAAAGTCTGTCATTCAAATGTCTACAAATAGTAAAGAATGGGGTGGTTGGGGAGAAAATGGAACTCTCCAACGCTGTTGGTGGGAATGAAAATTGGCGAAACCACTTTGGAACCAGTATGGAAGTTCCTTTAAATAATAAAATTAGACCTTTCATATGACACAGCAATCCCACTCGTGGGCATATAAAACATAAATCCTGAAAACAAAGAATCCTAGAGTAAAAAATAAGAAGTACAGTCTGACATTGGACTTAATATGATTCTACATATGTCTCCTCTGGCAAGGGAAGCAGAAGCAAAACTAACAAAATACGATTGTATCACTCTAAACAGATTTACACTGCAGAAGAAATGATGAATAAAATGAAAAATTAACAAACATAATGGGAGGATATATTTTCAAATTATATTTTCCAATCTAGTGTTAATATCCAAAATATATGGCAAACTTTTATGCCACATCAACAACAAAAAAGACAAAAAAATCCAATTAAATAAATGTTCATAAGAAGTGAATACATAGATCTGAATCAATTTTCTGTAGAAAACATAGAGTTGGCTAAATGACACATTAAAGTATGTTCAGAGTTATAAATTATTACGAAAGTCATAAACCAAAAATGAGAAAAGACCTCACACTTGTCAGAAGGCTCTCATCAAAAAGAAAACAAATAGATACTGATGAGATTGTGGAGATAAAGGAACACCATGGACACTGTTGATAGGAATGCATAGTATTGATACCATTCATATATATATCAAATTTTCTTCATCCATTTTTCTGTCAAGGGATGTTGGGTTTGTAGGCCCCTGTCTGAAGGCTCTAGAGAATAAGCCCTTGGGCTGAACTGATAAACAATCTGTGAGGAATGTCACATATCCAGGCTGGATAAGAAGTGGCCTAATCAATGTATCCAGTATGGATGGCTGGATAGCCTATGATGGGTAAGATCCTCAGAGGAGGACAACCTAAGACAAGCACAGCTGGCTGGATAAGAGATGGCCTACTTAATGAAGTTCTGTGATGATCTTTAATACAATTTTTGATTATTTAACATCCTGTGCTTACTGCAGGAGCATGGGAACATAAATAGCTTAAGATTATTAACATTGTTATAACTTAGATGATATGCGAGGCATTTTGCATATCCTATATAAACCCTTCTTCTAAAAATCAAAAAAACAGAACTGCTTCGCTTCTCTTCACACACTGTTTGTGTGTATATTATATCGTGGCACTGACAGGGTTAATTAAATTTGTTGGGAGTAACTTAAATGTATGATGCATTATATACAATGCTCTTTCCACACGTATTGAGATGATTATATGAGTTTTATTTCTCATTCTATTAGTGTGGTATGTCACCTTTATCGATTTGAGTATTTTGAAGTATCCTTAAACCCAGGGATTATCCCTTTACTCATGTATGTGTATTATACATTAAATGCGTTGTTGAATTCATTTTGCTTGAGTTTTGTTGAGAATTTTGGCATATATGTTCTTCAGGAATAATATTCTATATTTTACATATAATGTCCTTTCTATCATTTTTATGCAAATAAAGCTGTCATCATAAAACATGTTTGGAATCTTTTACCTCTTCAAATTCTTGGAAGATTTGGGGAAGAATTGGTGAAAAATTGCCTTCAAATGTGTGACAGAATTCACCAGTAATGTCGTCTTGTAAAGTTTTTCTGATTTGGGAAGTTTGGATTATTGATTTACTCATACGCACTTTTGCTCTATTTAACTTTCTTATTCCTTCTTGATTCAGTATTGGAAGACATACGTTACTGCGAATTTGTCTTTTGTTCTAAGTCATTCAAATCGTTGTCTAGTGGTAATTTCTTATGATTTTTTGCATCTCTACAACATCAGTGGTAATATCTTCTCTTTTTTTTTCTAATTTTATTTGAGTCTTCATTTTCTTAGCCAACATAAACGTTTGTCCACTTAATGTTTAAAAGAAACAGACTTAGGTATTTTTTTTTTATATTTTCAGTTGTTTCTCTTGTTATTTGCCGTACTCTCATTCATTCAATTTTCTTCTTTTTTCTTTCTGTTTTCTCTTAGATTTTGAGGTGAAAGTTATATAGTGTGAATCTTTGTATTACATTTATTACTAAATATTTTTATTTAGATTTTATTTATTTATTTTTTATTTTTATTTATTTATTTATTTATTTATTTATTTATTTACACATTTATTCATTTATTTATCATTGAAGTACTTCCATTTACTATGTGTCAATCTGTGGTGTATTGCACAGTGTTCCCGTACATGCATACATTTGTGTACCTTTTAAAGGTTACTTCACAATATTTAACTTACTGCCCAGTGTCATACAAAATAAATTTTGAAAAAATCTATTTTTATATATAGTGGATAACATTTATAAAACTTAAGCTCCCAAATAAATCCTCTCAAAGCCCCTTTCCGCAGTAATCATAAAATTTTTAGTAGGTCTGTGAGTGTGCTTAAGTTTTGTAGATGAAATCATTGTGTTCTCATCCAAATTTTTTTTTAAGATTCCACATATGTCATGTCATGTATTATTTTTCTTTCTCTTTCTGTCTTACTTGAATTAGAATGTCACTTTATGGGGACATCCATTTTGGTGTAAATGTCATTGTTTTATCATTTCATATTGCTGAATATTATTCCATTTTGTAAATACGGCAAAATTTCTGAATACTGTCATTAGTTGTTGGACAATTAGGTTGCTTCCATGTCATGGCTGTTGTATATAGCACTGCTAATTACATTGGGGTGCAGGTGTCTTTTTGAATTAGAGTTCTCTTTGATATATACCCAGAAGTGGGATTGCTGGCTTGTAAGTTAAGTCTACTTTTATTCTTTTGAGGTATCCCCATCCTGTATTCCACAATGACTGCACGAATCTACATTCCTTCCATCAGTGTAGGAGGGTTCACTTTCTCCACATCTTCCCCAGCATTTATTGTTTGTGGATTTTTGAATGATGGCCATTGTGAATATTGTGAGGTGATATTTAATTATAGTTTTAAAATGCCCTTCTCTGATAATGATAGTGAGCAATTTTTTTTTCATATATCTGTGTGGCATTTGTATGTCTCTATTGGAGAATTGCTTGTTTAGGGCTTCTGCCCATTTTCAGATGGGGTTTCATTTTTTTTAATTATTATAAGATTGTATGAAGTCTTTACATTTTGGAAATTAAGACTTTGTCAGTTGCATCACATTAAAATATTTTCTTTAATCCTGTAACTTGTCATTTTGCTTTGTTTATGATCCCCTTTGCTGTGCTAAAGCCTATAAGTTTAATTAGGTCCAATTTATTAATTTTGCTCTTACATCCATTACCTGGGTAGGCTGTTCTAGGAGATCATTGCTGCGATTTATCTCAGAGTGTTTGGCCTATGTTTTCTTCTAGGAGATTTACTGTGTCTTACCTTACATTTATGTCTACAAGATATTTTGAGTTTATTCTTTTGCATGGAGTGAAGGAGTGTTCTAACTACACTGTATGCTGCTATCCAGATTTCCCAACAACATTTGGTGAAGAGATGATCTTTTCTCTGTCATATTCTTGGCTTCTCTGTGATAGATTAATTCAACATAGGCCTGTAGATTTATTCCTAGGCCCTCTATTCTGTTCCATTGGTCCATATGCCTGTTTCTGTACCAATATCTGTCATTTTGATTATTGTAGCTCTGCAATAGTGTATGGAGACCTGGTGGTTTATTCCTCCAGCCTCTTTCATTTTTTTGAATATTGCTTTGGAAATTATGGATCTTTTATCACTCTGTGTAAATCTTAGGATCATTTGTTTCAGTCCTAAAAAGAAATATTTTGCATAATTTTATAGGAAATCACATTAAGTTTGTTGATTGCCTTGGGCAGTATGGCCATTTTTACAATTTTGTTTCTTCCATTACAAGTCCATTGGGTATCTTTTCAATTCTTCAAATCTTCCTTGATTTCCTCAATCAATGTTTTCTAGTTGTCCACGTTTAAGATATTCACCTCCTTGGGCAGATATATTCTTAAGCACTTAATACTTTTGGGTGCAGTTATAAAATCGGTTGTTTCTATACTTTGCTTTCCTGTTGATTCAATGGTAGTGTAAAGAAATGTAATTGGTTTTTGTACATTACACTGGGTACATTGCCCAGTTCCTTTTTTAACCCAAGTATTTTTTGTGAAGCTTTTACAGTTTCTCTATATACTGTCATGTCTGCATATCATAAAAATTTTACCTCTTCTTTTCTAGTCTGAATCATTTTATTTCTTTTTCTTGCCTGATCATTGTGGCTAGGACTTCCGAGACTATATTGAATTGAAATTATGAGAATGGGCAACCTTGTCTTGTCTCAGGTTTTGTGGGAAGGTTTTCAGGGTTTCACCATTGAGTATTTTGTTGGCTATATGTTGGTCATAAATAGCTTCCATTATGTTGAGATGTGGTCCCTCTATGCCCACTGTGGTAAGAACTTTTATTGCAAATAAGTGTTAAATATTTTCAAATGCTTTTTCTGTATCTACTGAGATGATCATGTGGTTTTTTGCCCTCTCTTTTGTTGATATGGTGTATCACAATTGACTGATTGATTTGCATATGTTCAACCATCCTTGTGTTCCTAGTATGAACCTAACTTGGCCATGGTTTATAATGTTTTTTTACATACTGTTGGATTCTGTTTGTTAATAATTTCTTAAATAATTTTACATCTATTTTTATCAATGATATTGGCCTATTGTTGTCTTTTGGGGTAGTGTCTTTGTCTGGTTTTGGTGTCAGGTTGATGTTGGCCTTATGGTGTGAGATTGGGAGTACTCTCTCCATATCAAGCTTTTGGAAAAGTTTGAGGAGGAGTGGTATGGATTTTTCTTTGAATGTTTGGTCAAATTTCCCAGTGAAGCTATTGGGGTCTGAATTTTGTTTGCAGAGATTTTTTATTTTATTAATAATTATATTCCATTTCTGGTGATCTGTGTGTTCAAATGGTCAATATTTTCTTAATGCAAAAATGGTGGGCTGAATGTTTCCAGAAACTTCTGCATTTCTTCCTGGTTTTCCAGTTTGTTTCCATATAGTTGCTCATGGTAGTCCCTTATGATATTTTGCAAATTTGTTGTACTTTTTGTAGTTTCTACATTGTCATTTCTTATGTTATTTGTGTTCTCTCTCTATTCTTGTTGATGAGTCTGTCCAGAGTTTTGTCAATTTTGTTTACTATTTAAAAAATGTTTGATTTTTTCTATATTTTAAAGTCTAATTCAATTGTTTCTTACTTGATCTTGATTATTTCCTTCTTTCTGCTGACTTTTGGTTTTGTTTGCTCTTCTTTTCATGATTAGTGTACATAGAACGTTTGATTATTTATCTGAAATTGCTCTTCTTCTTTGAGGAGGGCATTGTCACTATGAACTTTCCTCTTAAGCATGCTTTATCTGTATACAATATATTTTACATAGGGTTTTGTAATATTTCTCAATATTTTTTAATTTCTTATATTAATTCTTCACCTCCCATACTTGTTTTGGTACCATGTTGTTTAATCTACATGGTGTCATTTTTTGTCCCTGTTTTTCTATGATTCATTTCTACTTTCATGGTTTTATACTCAGAAAAGATGCTTGAAATAATTTTATCTTCTTAAATTTGTTGAGGCTTCTTCTGTGCATGAGTACATAATCTTTCCTAGAAAATGTTCCATGTGCACTGGAAAAGAATGTATATTCTGCTTTGGGGAGAATTATTGTTTTGAAAATATCAACCAACTCCAATTATTTCATCGTAACTTTTAGTATCTTTGTTCCCTTATTAATTTTCTGTCTGAAATACCAGTCTAGTTATGGTAATGGGGAGTTATAGTCTCCTACTGTGATTGTGTTCCCTCCAGTTTCTCCCTTTTTATTTATTAGTATTTGCTTTACGTATTTAGTTGCTCCTACATTGAGTGCATATATATTAATGAGTATAATACCCTCATTTTGTATTGCTCCTTTAATAATTATATCATGTCCTTGTTTATCTTTCTCTATGGCCTTTCTTGTAAAGTCTATTTTGTGTGAAGTCAGTACTGATAGTCTTGCTTTCTTGTCATGTCCATTTGCATGGTATATATTTTTCCATCTTCTGAGTGTCAATTGATGTGTGTTCCTCTTACTAAAGTGGGTCTTTTGTATGCTTCATAATGTAGGGTTTTGTTATATTATCCCATCTGACAATATATATCTTTTGATTGAAGCACGTAGTCTATTAACAATTGTGATAATTATTGATACACTGTTGTTTATTTCCATTTTGATCTTCATTTCCCAGATGATTTTGTATTTACTTTTTGTTCATTTCATTTTCTTTTTGTGGCTTGATTAGTTTTCTTTTATAATCTTGGTTTCTTTTTGGCTTTTTGACTTCATTGTAAGTTTTTGACTTATGGTTATTCTGTTTTATATGTATATTGACCCTTTACTATATATATTTATTTTGACTGATAGGAATACAAATTCTAACCCCTCCTACAGAGAAGAGAAACAAGAAGAAAATAATCTGAATTGTCCTGTTTCACACTCTGTACCTTAGAAATTTTGATGTCCAGTTTTAAAATATCATGTATATTCTATTGTATGTCATTGTAGCTTTTGCCTTTCTAATTATGCCTTTCTCCTTTCTATAGCATCCTGCTTCTTTTCTTTAGGGTAGATCTTTCATTTTTCTTTTTCTGTTGCTAATTTCTTTTAGTATTTACTTTTATGAAAGTTATTTATCTCTCATTCTATTCTAAAGTATAGCCTTGCTTGATGAATTACTTTAGATTACAGCTTCCTTTCATTCAGGGCTTTGAATATGTCTTGCCACTGCTTTCTGGCTGTTGTATTTGTGTAGGAAATGTGTTTACAAATATAATGTATATAATTATATATATATATGTAAAGAATACCTAAAATCAAGGTAACAAATAAGATGAAAACCTATACATTAAAAAATAGAAAACATTGATGAAAGAAATTAAATCTGATCCAAAGAAATGAAAAGATGTCTAATGTTAATGATGTGAAACTATGTGGTTGAAACAAACATACAACACAAAGCAATCTACATTTAGTGTGATTCATTTCAAAATACTCATGAGATTTTTCCATTTAATAGAAGAAATAATTTCAAAATTTATATGTAACCACAAAGATCATGAATTGACAAAATAATTTTTAAAAAGTGTATTAAATCTAATAGTGTAAAATACTCTGATTTTAAAGTGTCCTCTAAAGCTTTAGTAATTTAAAAAACAAGATACTGGATCAAAAACAGACACCCATCAATAGAAGAGAATAGAGCAACCAGATATAATCCCTCACACCTATGATCAATTAACCCATGAAAAAATACATGAAAAAGCAAGAGCATAAAATGAAGAATAGACATTCTCCTGAATACGTAGTGCAGGGGAGATTGAACATGTGAAAGATAGATTAGAGTATTTCCTTACATTGTATACAATCTATGAGCACAGAATATCTTTTATTTATTTTGTTTACTTATTTTTCTTGCATGTGTAATATATAGATCTATGTTTAGACCTTTTATTTCACTTATCAATTTTATTCCTTTTTTATTCTTTTTGGTATAAATATACACACAATTATTTTCCTCATTTCTCTTTCTGATAATTTGTTGTTAGCATATAAAAATGCAACATATATTTGTGTATTGATTTTGTATTCTGCAAGTTTACTAAGTTTTTTGACTATTTCTAACAGTCACTGGAGGAGTATATGGTATTTTCCATCTATGTATAATTATGTCATCTGTAAAATTTGTACTACCTGTTTACAAGTTGGATGCCTTTTATCTTTTTTCTTGACTAGTTTTTCTGGCTAGGACTTCTAGTAGTGTAATTTAGGACTTGTGAGAATGAGCTACTTTTCTGTAGTACTGGACCAGAGGAAAACCTTCCTGTATGTTCACATTGAACTTGATGTTAGTCATGGGTGTTTCATATATGGCTTTTATTATTTTTAGTTATATTCTATCCAGAGAGAATTTGTTAAGAATTTATTGTATACAAAAGTTAAGATCAGTTCTGTCAATAATTTTCTTACATTTTTTGAGATTGTTACTTTTGAATTCTCTGTTTTGTAAGGGATGGTATCACACTTTTTGATTTGTGTATGTAAAATAATATTTATGGGTCTGGAATAAATCACAGTTAACTGTAGTTTATAATACTTATAAAATGTAATGAATTCTGGTTGCTAAAATTTATTTATAATGGAATATACACATACAGAAGGAAAAATTTACATTGTAGCTTTAGTGTATATTTATTTATTTAAAAAGTTTTTCCCTCGTTTTGAATTTGGCTTATGTTTAATGGAATTTATTTCTAAAAAAAATATAACTTTTGGTAGAACTGGATTTACTACAGTTTACTGATACAGCTCATAGCTATTATTTACATTTAGTGCACAAAAGAGATGCCTTAAAATGCCGTATTATACTAACAATGACAAATGTTTCAGGAATGGGAAACATATTGCTTCCTAAAATGCATTACCAGTTCTTTTGCACCCCAACCCACATATACTGTTATTTCCTTGTTTTTTGATTGTTTGCCCCTTAATGGAGTCACTGCTTATAGAAACCAGGACTTTGTGCATAACTGTATTTATCAAAGACATTTTCAAACACTTAACAGAAGCAACAAATATATGGATTATAAAAATGAAAGGAAAATTTATTCCTTCTAGGGACTGAAAAACCTCTGAGTGAAAGAATGGTAAAAATAAACATTTGTAAGGTACCGTAAGATTTTCTCTTGTGTTATTTTAAAGTAGAATATTAAATTTCATTTGTTTTAGTTATAGCGCTGAATTACAAATTAAAACAAAAATTCTCCCCTTTGGGATTTCTTAAATTTGATTGATTATTTTAATCTAATTTTAATTCATATATATTTACCATTTATTTATAAACATAACAAATAAATTGAAATTTTTTCTGCTGAAGTTTTAAATATAGAGCTACTTATTGTAAAGTACACAGATAAATAAATACTTCCGTTTCCAAATCAAATTTTGTTTCACTTCAATTACAAATGATAATAAAATAGTTATACCTTTTCTGCACAGGTTTTAGACAAATTTCAAGTTAAATACCAAAACTTTAAAATTATTTTACTTATTTTTTTCATATTTATACTCTGTTCACCAATCTGGTGTAAATTTGTGTACAAAAGGAAGGAGATTGGTTTCATTTCATAGACCCCAAATTAAATTATTTAAAAAGATTTTGTGGGGAAATTATTTCCACATCACACTATAAAATTAAACATCCTATATGTTTTATTTTA
>NW_027328962.1:0-36891 GCF_048564905.1 Vicugna pacos | reverse complement strand
TTCTGAGAGATAAGTGTGTGTGAAAGCCGTCCTTCACCTAGCTTGAAGGGAACACAAAGTTTCTTTTCAGTTGCCAACTCCACTCCATACATATATATGGGGAGGTACAAGCTCCAACTCGGTTTTACAGTGAAAACGGCAGGCACTTCAAACCGGCACTAGGAAACAGACTGAGAAACCAGAGTAAGGGATTCTCCTGCAACCCGTTCCCTTTGTTCTGGATGAACGAACGTCTCTCCACATGCTCAGATCTGAGAGATAAGTGTGTGTGAAAGCCGTCCTTCACCTAGCTTGAAGGGAACACAAAGTTTCTTTTCAGTTGCCAACACCAATCCATACATATATATGGGGAGGTACAAGCTCCAACTCGGTTTTACAGTGAAAACGGCAGGCACTTCAAACCGGCACTAGGAAACCGACTGAGAATCCAGAGTAAAGGTTTCTCCTGCAACCCGTTCCCTTTGTGCTGGATGAACGAACGTCTCTCCACATGCTCAGTTCTGAGAGATAAGTGTGTGTGAAAGCCGTCCTTCACCTAGCTTGAAGGGAACACAAAGTTTCTTTTCAGTTGCCAACTCCACTCCATACATATATATGGGGAGGTACAAGCTCCAACTCGGTTTTACAGTGAAAACGGCAGGCACTTCAAACCGGCACTAGGAAACAGACTGAGAAACCAGAGTAAGGGTTTCTCCTGCAACCCGTTCCCTTTGTGCTGGATGAACGAACGTCTCTCCACATGCTCAGTTCTGAGAGATAAGTGTGTGTGAAAGCCGTCCTTCACCTAGCTTGAAGGGAACACAAAGTTTCTTTTCAGTTGCCAACTCCACTCCATACATATATATGGGGAGGTACAAGCTCCAACTCGGTTTTACAGTGAAAACGGCAGGCACTTCAAACCGGCACTAGGAAACAGACTGAGAAACCAGAGTAAGGGTTTCTCCTGCAACCCGTTCCCTTTGTGCTGGATGAACGAACGTCTCTCCACATGCTCAGTTCTGAGAGATAAGTGTGTGTGAAAGCCGTCCTTCACCTAGCTTGAAGGGAACACAAAGTTTCTTTTCAGTTGCCAACTCCACTCCATACATATATATGGGGAGGTACAAGCTCCAACTCGGTTTTACAGTGAAAACGGCAGGCACTTCAAACCGGCACTAGGAAACAGACTGAGAAACCAGAGTAAGGGTTTCTCCTGCAACCCGTTCCCTTTGTGCTGGAAGAACGAACGTCTCTCCACATGCTCAGTTCTGAGAGATAAGTGTGTGTGAAAGCCGTCCTTCACCTAGCTTGAAGGGAACACAAAGTTTCTTTTCAGTTGCCAACTCCACTCCATACATATATATGGGGAGGTACAAGCTCCAACTCGGTTTTACAGTGAAAACGGCAGGCACTTCAAACCGGCACTAGGAAACAGACTGAGAAACCAGAGTAAGGGTTTCTCCTGCAACCCGTTCCCTTTGTGCTGGATGAACGAACGTCTCTCCACATGCTCAGTTCTGAGAGATAAGTGTGTGTGAAAGCCGTCCTTCACCTAGCTTGAAGGGAACACAAAGTTTCTTTTCAGTTGCCAACTCCACTCCATACATATATATGGGGAGGTACAAGCTCCAACTCGGTTTTACAGTGAAAACGGCAGGCACTTCAAACCGGCACTAGGAAACAGACTGAGAAACCAGAGTAAGGGTTTCTCCTGCAACCCGTTCCCTTTGTGCTGGATGAACGAACGTCTCTCCACATGCTCAGTTCTGAGAGATAAGTGTGTGTGAAAGCCGTCCTTCACCTAGCTTGAAGGGAACACAAAGTTTCTTTTCAGTTGCCAACTCCACTTCATACATATATATGGGGACGTACAAGCTCCAACTCGGTTTTACAGTGAAAACGGCAGGCACTTCAAACCGGCACTAGGAAACAGACTGAGAAACCAGAGTAAGGGTTTCTCCTGCAACCCGTTCCCTTTGTGCTGGATGAACGAACGTCTCTCCACATGCTCAGTTCTGAGAGATAAGTGTGTGTGAAAGCCGTCCTTCACCTAGCTTGAAGGGAACACAAAGTTTCTTTTCAGTTGCCAACTCCACTCCATACATATATATGGGGAGGTACAAGCTCCAACTCGGTTTTACAGTGAAAACGGCAGGCACTTCAAACCGGCACTAGGAAACAGACTGAGAAACCAGAGTAAGGGTTTCTCCTGCAACCCGTTCCCTTTGTGCTGGATGAACGAACGTCTCTCCACATGCTCAGTTCTGAGAGATAAGTGTGTGTGAAAGCCGTCCTTCACCTAGCTTGAAGGGAACACAAAGTTTCTTTTCAGTTGCCAACTCCACTCCATACATATATATGGGGAGGTACAAGCTCCAACTCGGTTTTACAGTGAAAACGGCAGGCACTTCAAACCGGCACTAGGAAACAGACTGAGAAACCAGAGTAAGGGTTTCTCCTGCAACCCGTTCCCTTTGTGCTGGAAGAACGAACGTCTCTCCACATGCTCAGTTCTGAGAGATAAGTGTGTGTGAAAGCCGTCCTTCACCTAGCTTGAAGGGAACACAAAGTTTCTTTTCAGTTGCCAACTCCACTCCATACATATATATGGGGAGGTACAAGCTCCAACTCGGTTTTACAGTGAAAACGGCAGGCACTTCAAACCGGCACTAGGAAACAGACTGAGAAACCAGAGTAAGGGTTTCTCCTGCAACCCGTTCCCTTTGTGCTGGATGAACGAACGTCTCTCCACATGCTCAGTTCTGAGAGATAAGTGTGTGTGAAAGCCGTCCTTCACCTAGCTTGAAGGGAACACAAAGTTTCTTTTCAGTTGCCAACTCCACTCCATACATATATATGGGGACGTACAAGCTCCAACTCGGTTTTACAGTGAAAACGGCAGGCACTTCAAACCGGCACTAGGAAACAGACTGAGAAACCAGAGTAAGGGTTTCTCCTGCAACCCGTTCCCTTTGTGCTGGATGAACGAACGTCTCTCCACATGCTCAGTTCTGAGAGATAAGTGTGTGTGAAAGCCGTCCTTCACCTAGCTTGAAGGGAACACAAAGTTTCTTTTCAGTTGCCAACTCCACTCCATACATATATATGGGGAGGTACAAGCTCCAACTCGGTTTTACAGTGAAAACGGCAGGCACTTCAAACCGGCACTAGGAAACAGACTGAGAAACCAGAGTAAGGGTTTCTCCTGCAACCCGTTCCCTTTGTGCTGGATGAACGAACGTCTCTCCACATGCTCAGTTCTGAGAGATAATTGGGTGTGAAAGCCGTCCTTCACCTAGCTTGAAGGGAACACAAAGTTTCTTTTCAGTTGCCAACTCCACTCCATACATATATATGGGGAGGTACAAGCTCCAACTCGGTTTTACAGTGAAAACGGCAGGCACTTCAAACCGGCACTAGGAAACCGACTGAGAATCCAGAGTAATGGTTTCTCCTGCAACCCGTTCCCTTTGTGCTGGATGAACGAACGTCTCTCCACATGCTCAGTTCTGAGAGATAAGTGTGTGTGAAAGCCGTCCTTCACCTAGCTTGAAGGGAACACAAAGTTTCTTTTCAGTTGCCAACTCCACTCCATACATATATATGGGGAGGTACAAGCTCCAACTCGGTATTACAGTGAAAACGGCAGGCACTTCAAACCGGCACTAGGAAACAGACTGAGAATCCAGAGTAAGGGTTTCTCCTGCAACCCGTTCCCTTTGTGCTGGATGAACGAACGTCTCTCCACATGCTCAGTTCTGAGAGATAAATGTGTGTGAATGCCGTCCTTCACCTAGCTTGAAGGGAACACAAAGTTTCTTTTCAGTTGCCAACTCCACTCCATACATATATATGGGGAGGTACAAGCTCCAACTCGGTTTTACAGTGAAAACGGCAGGCACTTCAAACCGGCACTAGGAAACAGACTGAGAATCCAGAGAAAGGGTTTCTCCTGCAACCCGTTCCCTTTGTGCTGGATGAACGAACGTCTCTCCACATGCTCAGTTCTGAGAGATAAGTGTGTGTGAAAGCCGTACTTCACCTAGCTTGAAGAGAACACAAAGTTTCTTTTCAGTTGCCAGCTCCACTCCATACATATATATGGGGACGTACAAGCTCCAACTCGGTTTTACAGTGAAAACGGCAGGCACTTCAAACCGGCACTAGGAAACAGACTGAGAATCCAGAGTAAGGGTTTCTCCTGCAACCCGTTCCCTTTGTGCTGGATGAACGAACGTCTCTCCACATGCTCAGTTCTGAGAGATAAGTGTGTGTGATAGCCGTCCTTCACCTAGCTTGAAGGGAACACAAAGTTTCTTTTCAGTTGCCAACTCCACTCCATACATATATATGGGGAGGTACAAGCTCCAACTCGGTTTTACAGTGAAAACGGCAGGCACTTCAAACCGGCACTAGGAAACAGACTGAGAAACCAGAGTAAGGGTTTCTCCTGCAACCCGTTCCCTTTGTGCTGGATGAACGAACGTCTCTCCACATGCTCAGTTCTGAGAGATAAGTGTGTGTGAAAGCCGTCCTTCACCTAGCTTGAAGGGAACATAAAGTTTCTTTTCAGTTGCCAACTCCACTCCATACATATATATGGGGAGGTACAAGCTCCAACTCGGTTTTACAGTGAAAACGGCAGGCACTTCAAACCGGCACTAGGAAACAGACTGAGAAACCAGAGTAAGGGTTTCTCCTGCAACCCGTTCCCTTTGTGCTGGATGAACGAACGTCTCTCCACATGCTCAGTTCTGAGAGATAAGTGTGTGTGAAAGCCGTCCTTCACCTAGCTTGAAGGGAACACAAAGTTTCTTTTCAGTTGCCAACTCCACTCCATACATATATATGGGGACGTACAAGCTCCAACTCGGTTTTACAGTGAAAACGGCAGGCACTTCAAACCGGCACTAGGAAACCGACTGAGAATCCAGAGTAAGGGTTTCTCCTGCAACCCGTTCCCTTTGTGCTGGATGAACGAACGTCTCTCCACATGCTCAGTTCTGAGAGATAAGTGTGTGTGAATGCCGTCCTTCACCTAGCTTGAAGGGAACACAAAGTTTCTTTTCAGTTGCCAACTCCACTCCATACATATATATGGGGAGGTACAAGCTCCAACTCGGTTTTACAGTGAAAACGGCAGGCACTTCAAACCGGCACTAGGAAACAGACTGAGAATCCAGAGAAAGGGTTTCTCCTGCAACCCGTTCCCTTTGTGCTGGATGAACGAACGTCTCTCCACATGTTCAGTTCTGAGAGATAAGTGTGTGTGAAAGCCGTCCTTCACCTAGCTTGAAGAGAACACAAAGTTTCTTTTCAGTTGCCAGCTCCACTCCATACATATATATGGGGACGTACAAGCTCCAACTCGGTTTTACAGTGAAAACGGCAGGCACTTCAAACCGGCACTAGGAAACAGACTGAGAATCCAGAGTAAGGGTTTCTCCTGCAACCCGTTCCCTTTGTGCTGGATGAACGAACGTCTCTCCACATGCTCAGTTCTGAGAGATAAGTGTGTGTGAAAGCCGTCCTTCACCTAGCTTGAAGGGAACACAAAGTTTCTTTTCAGTTGCCAACTCCACTCCATACATATATATGGGGACGTACAAGCTCCAACTCGGTTTTACAGTGAAAACGGCAGGCACTTCAAACCGGCACTAGGAAACCGACTGAGAAACCAGAGTAAGGGTTTCTCCTGCAACCCGTTCCCTTTGTGCTGGATGAACGAACGTCTCTCCACATGCTCAGTTCTGAGAGATAAGTGTGTGTGAAAGCCGTCCTTCACCTAGCTTGAAGGGAACACAAAGTTTCTTTTCAGTTGCCAACTCCACTCCATACATATATATGGGGAGGTACAAGCTCCAACTCGGTTTTACAGTGAAAACGGCAGGCACTTCAAACCGGCACTAGGAAACAGACTGAGAAACCAGAGTAAGGGATTCTCCTGCAACCCGTTCCCTTTGTTCTGGATGAACGAACGTCTCTCCACATGCTCAGATCTGAGAGATAAGTGTGTGTGAAAGCCGTCCTTCACCTAGCTTGAAGGGAACACAAAGTTTCTTTTCAGTTGCCAACACCAATCCATACATATATATGGGGAGGTACAAGCTCCAACTCGGTTTTACAGTGAAAACGGCAGGCACTTCAAACCGGCACTAGGAAACCGACTGAGAATCCAGAGTAAAGGTTTCTCCTGCAACCCGTTCCCTTTGTGCTGGATGAACGAACGTCTCTCCACATGCTCAGTTCTGAGAGATAAGTGTGTGTGAAAGCCGTCCTTCACCTAGCTTGAAGGGAACACAAAGTTTCTTTTCAGTTGCCAACTCCACTCCATACATATATATGGGGAGGTACAAGCTCCAACTCGGTTTTACAGTGAAAACGGCAGGCACTTCAAACCGGCACTAGGAAACAGACTGAGAAACCAGAGTAAGGGTTTCTCCTGCAACCCGTTCCCTTTGTGCTGGATGAACGAACGTCTCTCCACATGCTCAGTTCTGAGAGATAAGTGTGTGTGAAAGCCGTCCTTCACCTAGCTTGAAGGGAACACAAAGTTTCTTTTCAGTTGCCAACTCCACTCCATACATATATATGGGGAGGTACAAGCTCCAACTCGGTTTTACAGTGAAAACGGCAGGCACTTCAAACCGGCACTAGTAAACAGACTGAGAAACCAGAGTAAGGGTTTCTCCTGCAACCCGTTCCCTTTGTGCTGGATGAACGAACGTCTCTCCACATGCTCAGTTCTGAGAGATAAGTGTGTGTGAAAGCCGTCCTTCACCTAGCTTGAAGGGAACACAAAGTTTCTTTTCAGTTGCCAACTCCACTCCATACATATATATGGGGAGGTACAAGCTCCAACTCGGTTTTACAGTGAAAACGGCAGGCACTTCAAACCGGCACTAGGAAACAGACTGAGAAACCAGAGTAAGGGTTTCTCCTGCAACCCGTTCCCTTTGTGCTGGATGAACGAACGTCTCTCCACATGCTCAGTTCTGAGAGATAAGTGTGTGTGAAAGCCGTCCTTCACCTAGCTTGAAGGGAACACAAAGTTTCTTTTCAGTTGCCAACTCCACTCCATACATATATATGGGGAGGTACAAGCTCCAACTCGGTTTTACAGTGAAAACGGCAGGCACTTCAAACCGGCACTAGGAAACAGACTGAGAAACCAGAGTAAGGGTTTCTCCTGCAACCCGTTCCCTTTGTGCTGGATGAACGAACGTCTCTCCACATGCTCAGTTCTGAGAGATAAGTGTGTGTGAAAGCCGTCCTTCACCTAGCTTGAAGGGAACACAAAGTTTCTTTTCAGTTGCCAACTCCACTCCATACATATATATGGGGAGGTACAAGCTCCAACTCGGTTTTACAGTGAAAACGGCAGGCACTTCAAACCGGCACTAGGAAACAGACTGAGAAACCAGAGTAAGGGTTTCTCCTGCAACCCGTTCCCTTTGTGCTGGATGAACGAACGTCTCTCCACATGCTCAGTTCTGAGAGATAAGTGTGTGTGAAAGCCGTCCTTCACCTAGCTTGAAGGGAACACAAAGTTTCTTTTCAGTTGCCAACTCCACTCCATACATATATATGGGGACGTACAAGCTCCAACTCGGTTTTACAGTGAAAACGGCAGGCACTTCAAACCGGCACTAGGAAACAGACTGAGAAACCAGAGTAAGGGTTTCTCCTGCAACCCGTTCCCTTTGTGCTGGATGAACGAACGTCTCTCCACATGCTCAGTTCTGAGAGATAAGTGTGTGTGAAAGCCGTCCTTCACCTAGCTTGAAGGGAACACAAAGTTTCTTTTCAGTTGCCAACTCCACTCCATACATATATATGGGGAGGTACAAGCTCCAACTCGGTTTTACAGTGAAAACGGCAGGCACTTCAAACCGGCACTAGGAAACAGACTGAGAAACCAGAGTAAGGGTTTCTCCTGCAACCCGTTCCCTTTGTGCTGGATGAACGAACGTCTCTCCACATGCTCAGTTCTGAGAGATAATTGGGTGTGAAAGCCGTCCTTCACCTAGCTTGAAGGGAACACAAAGTTTCTTTTCAGTTGCCAACTCCACTCCATACATATATATGGGGAGGTACAAGCTCCAACTCGGTTTTACAGTGAAAACGGCAGGCACTTCAAACCGGCACTAGGAAACCGACTGAGAATCCAGAGTAATGGTTTCTCCTGCAACCCGTTCCCTTTGTGCTGGATGAACGAACGTCTCTCCACATGCTCAGTTCTGAGAGATAAGTGTGTGTGAAAGCCGTCCTTCACCTAGCTTGAAGGGAACACAAAGTTTCTTTTCAGTTGCCAACTCCACTCCATACATATATATGGGGAGGTACAAGCTCCAACTCGGTATTACAGTGAAAACGGCAGGCACTTCAAACCGGCACTAGGAAACAGACTGAGAAACCAGAGTAAGGGTTTCTCCTGCAACCCGTTCCCTTTGTGCTGGATGAACGAACGTCTCTCCACATGCTCAGTTCTGAGAGATAAGTGTGTGTGAAAGCCGTCCTTCACCTAGCTTGAAGGGAACACAAAGTTTCTTTTCAGTTGCCAACTCCACTCCATACATATATATGGGGAGGTACAAGCTCCAACTCGGTTTTACAGTGAAAACGGCAGGCACTTCAAACCGGCACTAGGAAACAGACTGAGAATCCAGAGTAAGGGTTTCTCCTGCAACCCGTTCCCTTTGTGCTGGATGAACGAACGTCTCTCCACATGCTCAGTTGTGAGAGATAAGTGTGTGTGAAAGCCGTCCTTCACCTAGCTTGAAGGGAACACAAAGTTTCTTTTCAGTTGCCAACTCCACTCCATACATATATATGGGGAGGTACAAGCTCCAACTCGGTTTTACAGTGAAAACGGCAGGCACTTCAAACCGGCACTAGGAAACAGACTGAGAATCCAGAGAAAGGGTTTCTCCTGCAACCCGTTCCCTTTGTGCTGGATGAACGAACGTCTCTCCACATGCTCAGTTCTGAGAGATAAGTGTGTGTGAAAGCCGTACTTCACCTAGCTTGAAGAGAACACAAAGTTTCTTTTCAGTTGCCAGCTCCACTCCATACATATATATGGGGACGTACAAGCTCCAACTCGGTTTTACAGTGAAAACGGCAGGCACTTCAAACCGGCACTAGGAAACAGACTGAGAATCCAGAGTAAGGGTTTCTCCTGCAACCCGTTCCCTTTGTGCTGGATGAACGAACGTCTCTCCACATGCTCAGTTCTGAGAGATAAGTGTGTGTGATAGCCGTCCTTCACCTAGCTTGAAGGGAACACAAAGTTTCTTTTCAGTTGCCAACTCCACTCCATACATATATATGGGGAGGTACAAGCTCCAACTCGGTTTTACAGTGAAAACGGCAGGCACTTCAAACCGGCACTAGGAAACAGACTGAGAAACCAGAGTAAGGGTTTCTCCTGCAACCCGTTCCCTTTGTGCTGGATGAACGAACGTCTCTCCACATGCTCAGTTCTGAGAGATAAGTGTGTGTGAAAGCCGTCCTTCACCTAGCTTGAAGGGAACACAAAGTTTCTTTTCAGTTGCCAACTCCACTCCATACATATATATGGGGAGGTACAAGCTCCAACTCGGTTTTACAGTGAAAACGGCAGGCACTTCAAACCGGCACTAGGAAACCGACTGAGAAACCAGAGTAAGGGTTTCTCCTGCAACCCGTTCCCTTTGTGCTGGATGAACGAACGTCTCTCCACATGCTCAGTTCTGAGAGATAAGTGTGTGTGAAAGCCGTCCTTCACCTAGCTTGAAGGGAACACAAAGTTTCTTTTCAGTTGTCAACTCCACTCCATACATATATATGGGGAGGTACAAGCTCCAACTCGGTTTTACAGTGAAAACGGCAGGCACTTCAAACCGGCACTAGGAAACAGACTGAGAAACCAGAGTAAGGGTTTCTCCTGCAACCCGTTCCCTTTGTGCTGGATGAACGAACGTCTCTCCACATGCTCAGTTCTGAGAGATAAGTGTGTGTGAAAGCCGTCCTTCACCTAGCTTGAAGGGAACACAAAGTTTCTTTTCAGTTGCCAACTCCACTCCATACATATATATGGGGAGGTACAAGCTCCAACTCGGTTTTACAGTGAAAACGGCAGGCACTTCAAACCGGCACTAGGAAACAGACTGAGAAACCAGAGTAAGGGTTTCTCCTGCAACCCGTTCCCTTTGTGCTGGATGAACGAACGTCTCTCCACATGCTCAGTTCTGAGAGATAAGTGTGTGTGAAAGCCGTCCTTCACCTAGCTTGAAGGGAACACAAAGTTTCTTTTCAGTTGCCAACTCCACTCCATACATATATATGGGGAGGTACAAGCTCCAACTCGGTTTTACAGTGAAAACGGCAGGCACTTCAAACCGGCACTAGGAAACAGACTGAGAAACCAGAGTAAGGGTTTCTCCTGCAACCCGTTCCCTTTGTGCTGGATGAACGAACGTCTCTCCACATGCTCAGTTCTGAGAGATAAGTGTGTGTGAAAGCCGTCCTTCACCTAGCTTGAAGGGAACACAAAGTTTCTTTTCAGTTGCCAACTCCACTCCATACATGTATATGGGGAGGTACAAGCTCCAACTCGGTATTACAGTGAAAACGGCAGGCACTTCAAACCGGCACTAGGAAACCGACTGAGAAACCAGAGTAAGGGTTTCTCCTGCAACCCGTTCCCTTTGTGCTGGATGAACGAACGTCTCTCCACATGCTCAGTTCTGAGAGATAAGTGTGTGTGAAAGCCGTCCTTCACCTAGCTTGAAGGGAACACAAAGTTTCTTTTCAGTTGCCAACTCCACTCCATACATATATATGGGGAGGTACAAGCTCCAACTCGGTTTTACAGTGAAAACGGCAGGCACTTCAAACCGGCACTAGGAAACAGACTGAGAAACCAGAGTAAGGGTTTCTCCTGCAACCCGTTCCCTTTGTGCTGGATGAACGAACGTCTCTCCACATGCTCAGTTCTGAGAGATAAGTGTGTGTGAAAGCCGTCCTTCACCTAGCTTGAAGGGAACACAAAGTTTCTTTTCAGTTGCCAACTCCACTCCATACATATATATGGGGAGGTACAAGCTCCAACTCGGTTTTACAGTGAAAACGGCAGGCACTTCAAACCGGCACTAGGAAACAGACTGAGAATCCAGAGAAAGGGTTTCTCCTGCAACCCGTTCCCTTTGTGCTGGATGAACGAACGTCTCTCCACATGCTCAGTTCTGAGAGATAAGTGTGTGTGAATGCCGTCCTTCACCTAGCTTGAAGGGAACACAAAGTTTCTTTTCAGTTGCCAGCTCCACTCCATACATATATATGGGGACGTACAAGCTCCAACTCGGTTTTACAGTGAAAACGGCAGGCACTTCAAACCGGCACTAGGAAACAGACTGAGAATCCAGAGTAAGGGTTTCTCCTGCAACCCGTTCCCTTTGTGCTGGATGAACGAACGTCTCTCCACATGCTCAGTTCTGAGAGATAAGTGTGTGTGATAGCCGTCCTTCACCTAGCTTGAAGGGAACACAAAGTTTCTTTTCAGTTGCCAACTCCACTCCATACATATATATGGGGAGGTACAAGCTCCAACTCGGTTTTACAGTGAAAACGGCAGGCACTTCAAACCGGCACTAGGAAACAGACTGAGAAACCAGAGTAAGGGTTTCTCCTGCAACCCGTTCCCTTTGTGCTGGATGAACGAACGTCTCTCCACATGCTCAGTTCTGAGAGATAAGTGTGTGTGAAAGCCGTCCTTCACCTAGCTTGAAGGGAACACAAAGTTTCTTTTCAGTTGCCAACTCCACTCCATACATATATATGGGGAGGTACAAGCTCCAACTCGGTTTTACAGTGAAAACGGCAGGCACTTCAAACCGGCACTAGGAAACAGACTGAGAAACCAGAGTAAGGGTTTCTCCTGCAACCCGTTCCCTTTGTGCTGGATGAACGAACGTCTCTCCACATGCTCAGTTCTGAGAGATAAGTGTGTGTGAAAGCCGTCCTTCACCTAGCTTGAAGGGAACACAAAGTTTCTTTTCAGTTGCCAACTCCACTCCATACATATATATGGGGAGGTACAAGCTCCAACTCGGTTTTACAGTGAAAACGGCAGGCACTTCAAACCGGCACTAGGAAACCGACTGAGAATCCAGAGTAAAGGTTTCTCCTGCAACCCGTTCCCTTTGTGCTGGATGAACGAACGTCTCTCCACATGCTCAGTTCTGAGAGATAAGTGTGTGTGAAAGCCGTCCTTCACCTAGCTTGAAGGGAACACAAAGTTTCTTTTCAGTTGCCAACTCCACTCCATACATATATATGGGGAGGTACAAGCTCCAACTCGGTTTTACAGTGAAAACGGCAGGCACTTCAAACCGGCACTAGGAAACAGACTGAGAAACCAGAGTAAGGGTTTCTCCTGCAACCCGTTCCCTTTGTGCTGGATGAACGAACGTCTCTCCACATGCTCAGTTCTGAGAGATAAGTGTGTGTGAAAGCCGTCCTTCACCTAGCTTGAAGGGAACACAAAGTTTCTTTTCAGTTGCCAACTCCACTCCATACATATATATGGGGAGGTACAAGCTCCAACTCGGTATTACAGTGAAAACGGCAGGCACTTCAAACCGGCACTAGGAAACAGACTGAGAAACCAGAGTAAGGGTTTCTCCTGCAACCCGTTCCCTTTGTGCTGGATGAACGAACGTCTCTCCACATGCTCAGTTCTGAGAGATAAGTGTGTGTGAAAGCCGTCCTTCACCTAGCTTGAAGGGAACACAAAGTTTCTTTTCAGTTGCCAACTCCACTCCATACATATATATGGGGAGGTACAAGCTCCAACTCGGTTTTACAGTGAAAACGGCAGGCACTTCAAACCGGCACTAGGAAACAGACTGAGAATCCAGAGTAAGGGTTTCTCCTGCAAACCGTTCCCTTTGTGCTGGATGAACGAACGTCTCTCCACATGCTCAGTTCTGAGAGATAAGTGTGTGTGAAAGCCGTCCTTCACCTAGCTTGAAGGGAACCCAAAGTTTCTTTTCAGTTGCCAACTCCACTCCATACATATATATGGGGAGGTACAAGCTCCAACTCGGTTTTACAGTGAAAACGGCAGGCACTTCAAACCGGCACTAGGAAACAGACTGAGAAACCAGAGTAAGGGTTTCTCCTGCAACCCGTTCCCTTTGTTCTGGATGAATGAACGTCTCTCCACATGCTCAGTTCTGAGAGATAAGTGTGTGTGAAAGCCGTCCTTCACCTAGCTTGAAGGGAACACAAAGTTTCTTTTCAGTTGCCAACTCCAATCCATACATATATATGGGGAGGTACAAGCTCCAACTCGGTTTTACAGTGAAAACGGCAGGCACTTCAAACCGGCACTAGGAAACCGACTGAGAAACCAGAGTAAAGGTTTCTCCTGCAACCCGTTCCCTTTGTGCTGGATGAACGAACGTCTCTCCACATGCTCAGTTCTGAGAGATAAGTGTGTGTGAAAGCCGTCCTTCACCTAGCTTGAAGGGAACATAAAGTTTCTTTTCAGTTGCCAACTCCACTCCATACATATATATGGGGAGGTACAAGCTCCAACTCGGTTTTACAGTGAAAACGGCAGGCACTTCAAACCGGCACTAGGAAACAGACTGAGAAACCAGAGTAAGGGTTTCTCCTGCAACCCGTTCCCTTTGTGCTGGATGAACGAACGTCTCTCCACATGCTCAGTTCTGAGAGATAAGTGTGTGTGAAAGCCGTCCTTCACCTAGCTTGAAGGGAACACAAAGTTTCTTTTCAGTTGCCAACTCCACTCCATACATATATATGGGGAGGTACAAGCTCCAACTCGGTTTTACAGTGAAAACGGCAGGCACTTCAAACCGGCACTAGGAAACCGACTGAGAAACCAGAGTAAGGGTTTCTCCTGCAACCCGTTCCCTTTGTGCTGGATGAACGAACGTCTCTCCACATGCTCAGTTCTGAGAGATAAGTGTGTGTGAAAGCCGTCCTTCACCTAGCTTGAAGGGAACACAAAGTTTCTTTTCAGTTGCCAACTCCACTCCATACATATATATGGGGAGGTACAAGCTCCAACTCGGTTTTACAGTGAAAACGGCAGGCACTTCAAACCGGCACTAGGAAACAGACTGAGAAACCAGAGTAAGGGTTTCTCCTGCAACCCGTTCCCTTTGTGCTGGATGAACGAACGTCTCTCCACATGCTCAGTTCTGAGAGATAAGTGTGTGTGAAAGCCGTCCTTCACCTAGCTTGAAGGGAACACAAAGTTTCTTTTCAGTTGCCAACTCCACTCCATACATATATATGGGGAGGTACAAGCTCCAACTCGGTTTTACAGTGAAAACGGCAGGCACTTCAAACCGGCACTAGGAAACAGACTGAGAAACCAGAGTAAGGGTTTCTCCTGCAACCCGTTCCCTTTGTGCTGGATGAACGAACGTCTCTCCACATGCTCAGTTCTGAGAGATAAGTGTGTGTGAAAGCCGTCCTTCACCTAGCTTGAAGGGAACACAAAGTTTCTTTTCAGTTGCCAACTCCACTCCATACATATATATGGGGAGGTACAAGCTCCAACTCGGTTTTACAGTGAAAACGGCAGGCACTTCAAACCGGCACTAGGAAACCGACTGAGAATCCAGAGTAAAGGTTTCTCCTGCAACCCGTTCCCTTTGTGCTGGATGAACGAACGTCTCTCCACATGCTCAGTTCTGAGAGATAAGTGTGTGTGAAAGCCGTCCTTCACCTAGCTTGAAGGGAACACAAAGTTTCTTTTCAGTTGCCAACTCCACTCCATACAAATATGTGGGGAGGTACAAGCTCCAACTCGGTTTTACAGTGAAAACGGCAGGCACTTCAAACCGGCACTAGGAAACAGACTGAGAAACCAGAGTAAGGGTTTCTCCTGCAACCCGTTCCCTTTGTGCTGGATGAACGAACGTCTCTCCACATGCTCAGTTCTGAGAGATAAGTGTGTGTGAAAGCCGTCCTTCACCTAGCTTGAAGGGAACACAAAGTTTCTTTTCAGTTGCCAAATCCACTCCATACATATATATGGGGAGGTAGAAGCTCCAACTCGGTTTTACAGTGAAAACGGCAGGCACTTCAAACCGGCACTAGGAAACAGACTGTGAAACCAGAGTAAGGGTTTCTCCTGCAACCCGTTCCCTTTGTGCTGGATGAACGAAAGTCTCTCCACATGCTAAGTTCTGAGAGATAAGTGTGTGTGAAAGCCGTCCTTCACCTAGCTTGAAGGGAACACAAAGTTTCTTTTCAGTTGCCAACTCCACTCCATACATATATATGGGGAGGTACAAGCTCCAACTCGGTTTTACAGTGAAAACGGCAGGCACTTCAAACCGGCACTAGGAAACAGACTGAGAATCCAGAGTAAAGGTTTCTCCTGCAACCCGTTCCCTTTGTGCTGGATGAACGAACGTCTCTCCACATGCTCAGTTCTGAGAGATAAGTGTGTGTGAAAGCCGTCCTTCACCTAGCTTGAAGGGAACACAAAGTTTCTTTTCAGTTGCCAACTCCACTCCATACATATATATGGGGAGGTACAAGCTCCAACTCGGTTTTACAGTGAAAACGGCAGGCACTTCAAACCGGCACTAGGAAACAGACTGAGAAACCAGAGTAAGGGTTTCTCCTGCAACCCGTTCCCTTTGTGCTGGATGAACGAACGTCTCTCCACATGCTCAGTTCTGAGAGATAAGTGTGTGTGAAAGCCGTCCTTCACCTAGCTGGAAGGGAACACAAAGTTTCTTTTCAGTTGCCAACTCCACTCCATACATATATATGGGGAGGTACAAGCTCCAACACGGTTTTACAGTGAAAACGGCAGGCACTTCAAACCGGCACTAGGAAACAGACTGAGAAACCAGAGTAAGGGTTTCTCCTGCAACCCGTTCCCTTTGTGCTGGATGAACGAACGTCTCTCCACATGCTCAGTTCTGAGAGATAAGTGTGTGTGAAAGCCGTCCTTCACCTAGCTTGAAGGGAACACAAAGTTTCTTTTCAGTTGCCAACTCCACTCCATACATATATATGGGGAGGTACAAGCTCCAACTCGGTTTTACAGTGAAAACGGCAGGCACTTCAAACCGGCACTAGGAAACAGACTGAGAAACCAGAGTAAGGGTTTCTCCTGCAACCCGTTCCCTTTGTGCTGGATGAACGAACGTCTCTCCACATGCTCAGTTCTGAGAGATAAGTGTGTGTGAAAGCCGTCCTTCACCTAGCTTGAAGGGAACACAAAGTTTCTTTTCAGTTGCCAACTCCACTCCATACATATATATGGGGAGGTACAAGCTCCAACTCGGTTTTACAGTGAAAACGGCAGGCACTTCAAACCGGCACTAGGAAACAGACTGAGAAACCAGAGTAAGGGTTTCCCCTGCAACCCGTTCCCTTTGTGCTGGATGAACGAACGTCTCTCCACATGCTCAGTTCTGAGAGATAAGTGTGTGTGAAAGCCGTCCTTCACCTAGCTTGAAGGGAACACAAAGTTTCTTTTCAGTTGCCAACTCCACTCCATACATGTATATGGGGAGGTACAAGCTCCAACTCGGTATTACAGTGAAAACGGCAGGCACTTCAAACCGGCACTAGGAAACCGACTGAGAAACAAGAGTAAGGGTTTCTCCTGCAACCCGTTCCCTTTGTGCTGGATGAACGAACGTCTCTCCACATGCTCAGTTCTGAGAGATAAGTGTGTGTGAAAGCCGTCCTTCACCTAGCTTGAAGGGAACACAAAGTTTCTTTTCAGTTGCCAACTCCACTCCATACATATATATGGGGAGGTACAAGCTCCAACTCGGTATAACAGTGAAAACGGCAGGCACTTCAAACCGGCACTAGGAAACAGACTGAGAAACCAGAGTAAGGGTTTCTCCTGCAAACCGTTCCCTTTGTTCTGGATGAACGAACGTCTCTCCACATGCTCAGTTCTGAGAGATAAGTGTGTGTGAAAGCCGTCCTTCACCTAGCTTGAAGGGAACACAAAGTTTCTTTTCAGTTGCCAACTCCAATCCATACATATATATGGGGAGGTACAAGCTCCAACTCGGTTTTACAGTGAAAACGGCAGGCACTTCAAACCGGCACTAGGAAACCGACTGAGAATCCAGAGTAAAGGTTTCTCCTGCAACCCGTTCCCTTTGTGCTGGATGAACGAACGTCTCTCCACATGCTCAGTTCTGAGAGATAAGTGTGTGTGAAAGCCGTCCTTCACCTAGCTTGAAGGGAACACAAAGTTTCTTTTCAGTTGCCAACTCCACTCCATACATATATATGGGGAGGTACAAGCTCCAACTCGGTTTTACAGTGAAAACGGCAGGCACTTCAAACCGGCACTAGGAAACAGACTGAGAAACCAGAGTAAGGGTTTCTCCTGCAACCCGTTCCCTTTGTGCTGGATGAACGAACGTCTCTCCACATGCTCAGTTCTGAGAGATAAGTGTGTGTGAAAGCCGTCCTTCACCTAGCTTGAAGGGAACACAAAGTTTCTTTTCAGTTGCCAACTCCACTCCATACATATATATGGGGAGGTACAAGCTCCAACTCGGTTTTACAGTGAAAACGGCAGGCACTTCAAACCGGCACTAGGAAACAGACTGAGAAACCAGAGTAAGGGTTTCTCCTGCAACCCGTTCCCTTTGTGCTGGATGAACGAACGTCTCTCCACATGCTCAGTTCTGAGAGATAAGTGTGTGTGAAAGCCGTCCTTCACCTAGCTTGAAGGGAACACAAAGTTTCTTTTCAGTTGCCAACTCCACTCCATACATATATGTGGGGAGGTACAAGCTCCAACTCGGTTTTACAGTGAAAACGGCAGGCACTTCAAACCGGCACTAGGAAACAGACTGAGAAACCAGAGTAAGGGTTTCTCCTGCAACCCGTTCCCTTTGTGCTGGATGAACGAACGTCTCTCCACATGCTCAGTTCTGAGAGATAAGTGTGTGTGAAAGCCGTCCTTCACCTAGCTTGAAGGGAACACAAAGTTTCTTTTCAGTTGCCAAATCCACTCCATACATATATATGGGGAGGTAGAAGCTCCAACTCGGTTTTACAGTGAAAACGGCAGGCACTTCAAACCGGCACTAGGAAACAGACTGTGAAACCAGAGTAAGGGTTTCTCCTGCAACCCGTTCCCTTTGTGCTGGATGAACGAAAGTCTCTCCACATGCTAAGTTCTGAGAGATAAGTGTGTGTGAAAGCCGTCCTTCACCTAGCTTGAAGGGAACACAAAGTTTCTTTTCAGTTGCCAACTCCACTCCATACATATATATGGGGAGGTACAAGCTCCAACTCGGTTTTACAGTGAAAACGGCAGGCACTTCAAACCGGCACTAGGAAACAGACTGAGAATCCAGAGTAAAGGTTTCTCCTGCAACCCGTTCCCTTTGTGCTGGATGAACGAACGTCTCTCCACATGCTCAGTTCTGAGAGATAAGTGTGTGTGAAAGCCGTCCTTCACCTAGCTTGAAGGGAACACAAAGTTTCTTTTCAGTTGCCAACTCCACTCCATACATATATATGGGGAGGTACAAGCTCCAACTCGGTTTTACAGTGAAAACGGCAGGCACTTCAAACCGGCACTAGGAAACAGACTGAGAAACCAGAGTAAGGGTTTCTCCTGCAACCCGTTCCCTTTGTGCTGGATGAACGAACGTCTCTCCACATGCTCAGTTCTGAGAGATAAGTGTGTGTGAAAGCCGTCCTTCACCTAGCTGGAAGGGAACACAAAGTTTCTTTTCAGTTGCCAACTCCACTCCATACATATATATGGGGAGGTACAAGCTCCAACACGGTTTTACAGTGAAAACGGCAGGCACTTCAAACCGGCACTAGGAAACAGACTGAGAAACCAGAGTAAGGGTTTCTCCTGCAACCCGTTCCCTTTGTGCTGGATGAACGAACGTCTCTCCACATGCTCAGTTCTGAGAGATAAGTGTGTGTGAAAGCCGTCCTTCACCTAGCTTGAAGGGAACACAAAGTTTCTTTTCAGTTGCCAACTCCACTCCATACATATATATGGGGAGGTACAAGCTCCAACTCGGTTTTACAGTGAAAACGGCAGGCACTTCAAACCGGCACTAGGAAACAGACTGAGAAACCAGAGTAAGGGTTTCTCCTGCAACCCGTTCCCTTTGTGCTGGATGAACGAACGTCTCTCCACATGCTCAGTTCTGAGAGATAAGTGTGTGTGAAAGCCGTCCTTCACCTAGCTTGAAGGGAACACAAAGTTTCTTTTCAGTTGCCAAATCCACTCCATACATATATATGGGGAGGTACAAGCTCCAACTCGGTTTTACAGTGAAAACGGCAGGCACTTCAAACCGGCACTAGGAAACAGACTGAGAAACCAGAGTAAGGGTTTCTCCTGCAACCCGTTCCCTTTGTGCTGGATGAACGAACGTCTCTCCACATGCTCAGTTCTGAGAGATAAGTGTGTGTGAAAGCCGTCCTTCACCTAGCTTGAAGGGAACACAAAGTTTCTTTTCAGTTGCCAACTCCACTCCATACATATATATGGGGAGGTACAAGCTCCAACTCGGTTTTACAGTGAAAACGGCAGGCACTTCAAACCGGCACTAGGAAACAGACTGAGAAACCAGAGTAAGGGTTTCCCCTGCAACCCGTTCCCTTTGTGCTGGATGAACGAACGTCTCTCCACATGCTCAGTTCTGAGAGATAAGTGTGTGTGAAAGCCGTCCTTCACCTAGCTTGAAGGGAACACAAAGTTTCTTTTCAGTTGCCAACTCCACTCCATACATGTATATGGGGAGGTACAAGCTCCAACTCGGTATTACAGTGAAAACGGCAGGCACTTCAAACCGGCACTAGGAAACCGACTGAGAAACAAGAGTAAGGGTTTCTCCTGCAACCCGTTCCCTTTGTGCTGGATGAACGAACGTCTCTCCACATGCTCAGTTCTGAGAGATAAGTGTGTGTGAAAGCCGTCCTTCACCTAGCTTGAAGGGAACACAAAGTTTCTTTTCAGTTGCCAACTCCAGTCCATACATATATATGGGGAGGTACAAGCTCCAACTCGGTTTTACAGTGAAAACGGCAGGCACTTCAAACCGGCACTAGGAAACAGACTGAGAAACCAGAGTAAGGGTTTCTCCTGCAACCCGTTCCCTTTGTGCTGGATGAACGAACGTCTCTCCACATGCTCAGTTCTGAGAGATAAGTGTGTGTGAAAGCCGTCCTTCACCTAGCTTGAAGGGAACACAAAGTTTCTTTTCAGTTGCCAACTCCACTCCATACATATATATGGGGAGGTACAAGCTCCAACTCGGTATAACAGTGAAAACGGCAGGCACTTCAAACCGGCACTAGGAAACAGACTGAGAAACCAGAGTAAGGGTTTCTCCTGCAAACCGTTCCCTTTGTTCTGGATGAACGAACGTCTCTCCACATGCTCAGTTCTGAGAGATAAGTGTGTGTGAAAGCCGTCCTTCACCTAGCTTGAAGGGAACACAAAGTTTCTTTTCAGTTGCCAACTCCAATCCATACATATATATGGGGAGGTACAAGCTCCAACTCGGTTTTACAGTGAAAACGGCAGGCACTTCAAACCGGCACTAGGAAACCGACTGAGAATCCAGAGTAAAGGTTTCTCCTGCAACCCGTTCCCTTTGTGCTGGATGAACGAACGTCTCTCCACATGCTCAGTTCTGAGAGATAAGTGTGTGTGAAAGCCGTCCTTCACCTAGCTTGAAGGGAACACAAAGTTTCTTTTCAGTTGCCAACTCCACTCCATACATATATATGGGGAGGTACAAGCTCCAACTCGGTTTTACAGTGAAAACGGCAGGCACTTCAAACCGGCACTAGGAAACAGACTGAGAATCCAGAGTAAGGGTTTCTCCTGCAACCCGTTCCCTTTGTGCTGGATGAACGAACGTCTCTCCACATGCTCAGTTCTGAGAGATAAGTGTGTGTGAAAGCCTTCCTTCACCTAGCTTGAAGGGAACACAAAGTTTCTTTTCAGTTGCCAACTCCACTCCATACATATATATGGGGAGGTACAAGCTCCAACTCGGTTTTACAGTGAAAACGGCAGGCACTTCAAACCGGCACTAGGAAACAGACTGAGAATCCAGAGTAAGGGTTTCTCCTGCAACCCGTTCCCTTTGTGCTGGATGAACGAACGTCTCTCCACATGCTCAGTTCTGAGAGATAAGTGTGTGTGAAAGCCGTCCTTCACCTAGCTTGAAGGGAACACAAAGTTTCTTTTCAGTTGCCAACTCCACTCCATACATATATATGGGGAGGTACAAGCTCCAACTCGGTTTTACAGTGAAAACGGCAGGCACTTCAAACCGGCACTAGGAAACAGACTGAGAATCCAGAGTAAAGGTTTCTCCTGCAACCCGTTCCCTTTGTGCTGGATGAACGAACGTCTCTCCACATGCTCAGTTCTGAGAGATAAGTGTGTGTGAAAGCCGTCCTTCACCTAGCTTGAAGGGAACACAAAGTTTCTTTTCAGTTGCCAACTCCACTCCATACATATATATGGGGAGGTACAAGCTCCAACTCGGTTTTACAGTGAAAACGGCAGGCACTTCAAACCGGCACTAGGAAACAGACTGAGAAACCAGAGTAAGGGTTTCTCCTGCAACCCGTTCCCTTTGTGCTGGATGAACGAACGTCTCTCCACATGCTCAGTTCTGAGAGATAAGTGTGTGTGAAAGCCGTCCTTCACCTAGCTGGAAGGGAACACAAAGTTTCTTTTCAGTTGCCAACTCCACTCCATACATATATATGGGGAGGTACAAGCTCCAACACGGTTTTACAGTGAAAACGGCAGGCACTTCAAACCGGCACTAGGAAACAGACTGAGAAACCAGAGTAAGGGTTTCTCCTGCAACCCGTTCCCTTTGTGCTGGATGAACGAACGTCTCTCCACATGCTCAGTTCTGAGAGATAAGTGTGTGTGAAAGCCGTCCTTCACCTAGCTTGAAGGGAACACAAAGTTTCTTTTCAGTTGCCAACTCCACTCCATACATATATATGGGGAGGTACAAGCTCCAACTCGGTTTTACAGTGAAAACGGCAGGCACTTCAAACCGGCACTAGGAAACAGACTGAGAAACCAGAGTAAGGGTTTCTCCTGCAACCCGTTCCCTTTGTGCTGGATGAACGAACGTCTCTCCACATGCTCAGTTCTGAGAGATAAGTGTGTGTGAAAGCCGTCCTTCACCTAGCTTGAAGGGAACACAAAGTTTCTTTCCAGTTGCCAACTCCACTCCATACATATATATGGGGAGGTACAAGCTCCAACTCGGTTTTACAGTGAAAACGGCAGGCACTTCAAACCGGCACTAGGAAACAGACTGAGAAACCAGAGTAAGGGTTTCCCCTGCAACCCGTTCCCTTTGTGCTGGATGAACGAACGTCTCTCCACATGCTCAGTTCTGAGAGATAAGTGTGTGTGAAAGCCGTCCTTCACCTAGCTTGAAGGGAACACAAAGTTTCTTTTCAGTTGCCAACTCCACTCCATACATGTATATGGGGAGGTACAAGCTCCAACTCGGTATTACAGTGAAAACGGCAGGCACTTCAAACCGGCACTAGGAAACCGACTGAGAAACAAGAGTAAGGGTTTCTCCTGCAACCCGTTCCCTTTGTGCTGGATGAACGAACGTCTCTCCACATGCTCAGTTCTGAGAGATAAGTGTGTGTGAAAGCCGTCCTTCACCTAGCTTGAAGGGAACACAAAGTTTCTTTTCAGTTGCCAACTCCAGTCCATACATATATATGGGGAGGTACAAGCTCCAACTCGGTTTTACAGTGAAAACGGCAGGCACTTCAAACCGGCACTAGGAAACAGACTGAGAAACCAGAGTAAGGGTTTCTCCTGCAACCCGTTCCCTTTGTGCTGGATGAACGAACGTCTCTCCACATGCTCAGTTCTGAGAGATAAGTGTGTGTGAAAGCCGTCCTTCACCTAGCTTGAAGGGAACACAAAGTTTCTTTTCAGTTGCCAACTCCACTCCATACATATATATGGGGAGGTACAAGCTCCAACTCGGTATAACAGTGAAAACGGCAGGCACTTCAAACCGGCACTAGGAAACAGACTGAGAAACCAGAGTAAGGGTTTCTCCTGCAAACCGTTCCCTTTGTTCTGGATGAACGAACGTCTCTCCACATGCTCAGTTCTGAGAGATAAGTGTGTGTGAAAGCCGTCCTTCACCTAGCTTGAAGGGAACACAAAGTTTCTTTTCAGTTGCCAACTCCAATCCATACATATATATGGGGAGGTACAAGCTCCAACTCGGTTTTACAGTGAAAACGGCAGGCACTTCAAACCGGCACTAGGAAACCGACTGAGAATCCAGAGTAAAGGTTTCTCCTGCAACCCGTTCCCTTTGTGCTGGATGAACGAACGTCTCTCCACATGCTCAGTTCTGAGAGATAAGTGTGTGTGAAAGCCGTCCTTCACCTAGCTTGAAGGGAACACAAAGTTTCTTTTCAGTTGCCAACTCCACTCCATACATATATATGGGGAGGTACAAGCTCCAACTCGGTTTTACAGTGAAAACGGCAGGCACTTCAAACCGGCACTAGGAAACAGACTGAGAATCCAGAGTAAGGGTTTCTCCTGCAACCCGTTCCCTTTGTGCTGGATGAACGAACGTCTCTCCACATGCTCAGTTCTGAGAGATAAGTGTGTGTGAAAGCCGTCCTTCACCTAGCTTGAAGGGAACACAAAGTTTCTTTTCAGTTGCCAACTCCACTCCATACATATATATGGGGAGGTACAAGCTCCAACTCGGTTTTACAGTGAAAACGGCAGGCACTTCAAACCGGCACTAGGAAACCGACTGAGAATCCAGAGTAAGGGTTTCTCCTGCAACCCGTTCCCTTTGTGCTGGATGAACGAACGCCTCTCCACATGCTCAGTTCTGAGAGATAAGTGTGTGTGAATGCCGTCCTTCACCTAGCTTGAAGGGAACACAAAGTTTCTTTTCAGTTGCCAACTCCACTCCATACATATATATGGGGAGGTACAAGCTCCAACTCGGTTTTACAGTGAAAACGGCAGGCACTTCAAACCGGCACTAGGAAACAGACTGAGAATCCAGAGAAAGGGTTTCTCCTGCAACCCTTTCCCTTTGTGCTGGATGAACGAACGTCTCTCCACATGCTCAGTTCTGAGAGATAAGTGTGTGTGAAAGCCGTCCTTCACCTAGCTTGAAGAGAACACAAAGTTTCTTTTCAGTTGCCAGCTCCACTCCATACATATATATGGGGACGTACAAGCTCCAACTCGGTTTTACAGTGAAAACGGCAGGCACTTCAAACCGGCACTAGGAAACAGACTGAGAATCCAGAGTAAGGGTTTCTCCTGCAACCCGTTCCCTTTGTGCTGGATGAACGAACGTCTCTCCACATGCTCAGTTCTGAGAGATAAGTGTGTGTGAAAGCCGTCCTTCACCTATCTTGAAGGGAACACAAAGTTTCTTTTCAGTTGCCAACTCCACTCCATACATATATATGGGGACGTACAAGCTCCAACTCGGTTTTACAGTGAAAACGGCAGGCACTTCAAACCGGCACTAGGAAACCGACTGAGAAACCAGAGTAAGGGTTTCTCCTGCAACCCGTTCCCTTTGTGCTGGATGAACGAACGTCTCTCCACATGCTCAGTTCTGAGAGATAAGTGTGTGTGAAAGCCGTCCTTCACCTAGCTTGAAGGGAACACAAAGTTTCTTTACAGTTGCCAACTCCACTCCATACATATATATGGGGACGTACAAGCTCCAACTCGGTTTTACAGTGAAAACGGCAGGCACTTCAAACCGGCACTAGGAAACAGACTGAGAATCCAGAGTAAGGGTTTCTCCTGCAACCCGTTCCCTTTGTGCTGGATGAACGAACGTCTCTCCACATGCTCAGTTCTGAGAGATAAGTGTGTGTGAAAGCCGTCCTTCACCTAGCTTGAAGGGAACACAAAGTTTCTTTTCAGTTGCCAACTCCACTCCATACATATATATGGGGAGGTACAAGCTCCAACTCGGTTTTACAGTGAAAACGGCAGGCACTTCAAACCGGCACTAGGAAACAGACTGAGAAACCAGAGTAAGGGTTTCTCCTGCAACCCGTTCCCTTTGTTCTGGATGAACGAACGTCTCTCCACATGCTCAGTTCTGAGAGATAAGTGTGTGTGAAAGCCGTCCTTCACCTAGCTTGAAGGGAACACAAAGTTTCTTTTCAGTTGCCAACACCAATCCATACATATATATGGGGAGGTACAAGCTCCAACTCGGTTTTACAGTGAAAACGGCAGGCACTTCAAACCGGCACTAGGAAACCGACTGAGAATCCAGAGTAAAGGTTTCTCCTGCAACCCGTTCCCTTTGTGCTGGATGAACGAACGTCTCTCCACATGCTCAGTTCTGAGAGATAAGTGTGTGTGAAAGCCGTCCTTCACCTAGCTTGAAGGGAACACAAAGTTTCTTTTCAGTTGCCAACTCCACTCCATACATATATATGGGGAGGTACAAGCTCCAACTCGGTTTTACAGTGAAAACGGCAGGCACTTCAAACCGGCACTAGGAAACAGACTGAGAAACCAGAGTAAGGGTTTCTCCTGCAACCCGTTCCCTTTGTGCTGGATGAACGAACGTCTCTCCACATGCTCAGTTCTGAGAGATAAGTGTGTGTGAAAGCCGTCCTTCACCTAGCTTGAAGGGAACACAAAGTTTCTTTTCAGTTGCCAACTCCAATCCATACATATATATGGGGAGGTACAAGCTCCAACTCGGTTTTACAGTGAAAACGGCAGGCACTTCAAACCGGCACTAGGAAACCAACTGAGAAACCAGAGTAAGGGTTTCTCCTGCAACCCGTTCCCTTTGTGCTGGATGAACGAACGTCTCTCCACATGCTCAGTTCTGAGAGATAAGTGTGTGTGAAAGCCGTCCTTCACCTAGCTTGAAGGGAACACAAAGTTTCTTTTCAGTTGCCAACTCCACTCCATACATATATATGGGGAGGTACAAGCTCCAACTCGGTTTTACAGTGAAAACGGCAGGCACTTCAAACCGGCACTAGGAAACAGACTGAGAAACCAGAGTAAGGGTTTCTCCTGCAACCCGTTCCCTTTGTGCTGGATGAACGAACGTCTCTCCACATGCTCAGTTCTGAGAGATAAGTGTGTGTGAAAGCCGTCCTTCACCTAGCTTGAAGGGAACACAAAGTTTCTTTTCAGTTGCCAACTCCACTCCATACATATATATGGGGAGGTACAAGCTCCAACTCGGTTTTACAGTGAAAACTGCAGGCACTTCAAACCGGCACTAGGAAACAGACTGAGAAACCAGAGTAAGGGTTTCTCCTGCAACCCGTTCCCTTTGTGCTGGATGAACGAACGTCTCTCCACATGCTCAGTTCTGAGAGATAAGTGTGTGTGAAAGCCGTCCTTCACCTAGCTTGAAGGGAACACAAAGTTTCTTTTCAGTTGCCAACTCCACTCCATACATATATAAGGGGAGGTACAAGCTCCAACTCGGTTTTACAGTGAAAACGGCAGGCACTTCAAACCGGCACTAGGAAACAGACTGAGAAACCAGAGTAAGGGTTTCTCCTGCAACCCGTTCCCTTTGTGCTGGATGAACGAACGTCTCACCACATGCTCAGTTCTGAGAGATAAGTGTGTGTGAAAGCCGTCCTTCACCTAGCTTGAAGGGAACACAAAGTTTCTTTTCAGTTGCCAACTCCACTCCATACATATATATGGGGAGGTACAAGCTCCAACTCGGTTTTACAGTGAAAACGGCAGGCACTTCAAACCGGCACTAGGAAACAGACTGAGAAACCAGAATAAGGGTTTCTCCTGCAACCCGTTCCCTTTGTGCTGGATGAACGAACGTCTCTCCACATGCTCAGTTCTGAGAGATAAGTGTGTGTGAAAGCCGTCCTTCACCTAGCTTGAAGGGAACACAAAGTTTCTTTTCAGTTGCCAAGTCCACTCCATACATATATATGGGGAGGTACAAGCTCCAACTCGGTTTTACAGTGAAAACGGCAGGCACTTCAAACCGGCACTAGGAAACAGACTGAGAAACCAGAGTAAGGGTTTCTCCTGCAACCCGTTCCCTTTGTGCTGGATGAACGAACGTCTCTCCACATGCTCAGTTCTGAGAGATAAGTGTGTGTGAAAGCCGTCCTTCACCTAGCTTGAAGGGAACACAAAGTTTCTTTTCAGTTGCCAACTCCACTCCATACATATATATGGGGAGGTACAAGCTCCAACTCGGTTTTACAGTGAAAACGGCAGGCACTTCAAACCGGCACTAGGAAACAGACTGAGAAACCAGAGTAAGGGTTTCTCCTGCAACCCGTTCCCTTTGTGCTGGATGAACGAACGTCTCTCCACATGCTCAGTTCTGAGAGATAAGTGTGTGTGAAAGCCGTCCTTCACCTAGCTTGAAGGGAACACAAAGTTTCTTTTCAGTTGCCAACTCCACTCCATACATATATATGGGGAGGTACAAGCTCCAACTCGGTTTTACAGTGAAAACGGCAGGCACTTCAAACCGGCACTAGGAAACAGACTGAGAAACCAGAGTAAGGGTTTCTCCTGCAACCCGTTCCGTTTGTGCTGGATGAACGAACGTCTATCCACATGCTCAGTTCTGAGAGATAAGTGTGTGTGAAAGCCGTCCTTCACCTAGCTTGAAGGGAACACAAAGTTTCTTTTCAGTTGCCAACTCCACTCCATACATATATATGGGGAGGTACAAGCTCCAACTCGGTTTTACAGTGAAAACGGCAGGCACTTCAAACCGGCACTAGGAAACAGACTGAGAAACCAGAGTAAGGGTTTCTCCTGCAACCCGTTCCCTTTGTGCTGGATGAACGAACGTCTCTCCACATGCTCAGTTCTGAGAGATAAGTGTGTGTGAAAGCCGTCCTTCACCTAGCTTGAAGGGAACACAAAGTTTCTTTTCAGTTGCCAAATCCACTCCATACATATATATGGGGAGGTACAAGCTCCAACTCGGTTTTACAGTGAAAACGGCAGGCACTTCAAACCGGCACTAGGAAACAGACTGAGAAACCAGAGTAAGGGTTTCTCCTGCAACCCGTTCCCTTTGTGCTGGATGAACGAACGTCTCTCCACATGCTCAGTTCTGAGAGATAAGTGTGTGTGAAAGCCGTCCTTCACCTAGCTTGAAGGGAACACAAAGTTTCTTTTCAGTTGCCAACTCCACTCCATACATATATATGGGGAGGTACAAGCTCCAACTCGGTTTTATAGTGAAAACGGCAGGCACTTCAAACCGGCACTAGGAAACAGACTGAGAAACCAGAGTAAGGGTTTCTCCTGCAACCCGTTCCCTTTGTGCTGGATGAACGAACGTCTCTCCACATGCTCAGTTCTGAGAGATAAGTGTGTGTGAAAGCCGTCCTTCACCTAGCTTGAAGGGAACACAAAGTTTCTTTTCAGTTGCCAACTCCACTCCATACATATATATGGGGAGGTACAAGCTCCAACTCGGTTTTACAGTGAAAACGGCAGGCACTTCAAACCGGCACTAGGAAACAGACTGAGAAACCAGAGTAAGGGTTTCTCCTGCAACCCGTTCCCTTTGTGCTGGATGAACGAACGTCTCTCCACATGCTCAGTTCTGAGAGATAAGTGTGTGTGAAAGCCGTCCTTCACATAGCTTGAAGGGAACACAAAGTTTCTTTTCAGTTGCCAACTCCACTCCATACATATATATGGGGAGGTACAAGCTCCAACTCGGTATTACAGTGAAAACGGCAGGCACTTCAAACCGGCTCTAGGAAACAGACTGAGAAACCAGAGTAAGGGTTTCTCCTGCAAACCGTTCCCTTTGTGCTGGATGAACGAACGTCTCTCCACATGCTCAGTTCTGAGAGATAAGTGTGTGTGAAAGCCGTCCTTCACCTAGCTTGAAGGGAACACAAAGTTTCTTTTCACTTGCCAACTCCACTCCATACATATATATGGGGAGGTACAAGCTCCAACTCAGTTTTACAGTGAAAACGGCAGGCACTTACAACCGGCACTAGGAAACAGACTGAGAATCCAGAGTAAGGGTTTCTCCTGCAACCCGTTCCCTTTGTGCTGGATGAACGAACGTCTCTCCACATGCTCAGTTCTGAGAGATAAGTGTGTGTGAAAGCCGTCCTTCACCTAGCTTGAAGGGAACACAAAGTTTCTTTTCAGTTGCCAACTCCACTCCATACATATATATGGGGAGGTACAAGCTCCAACTCGGTTTTACAGTGAAAACGGCAGGCACTTCAAACCGGCACTAGGAAACAGACTGAGAAACCAGAGTAAGGGTTTCTCCTGCAACCCGTTCCCTTTGTGCTGGATGAACGAACGTCTCTCCACATGCTCAGTTCTGAGAGATAAGTGTGTGTGAAAGCCGTCCTTCACCTAGCTTGAAGGGAACACAAAGTTTCTTTTCAGTTGCCAAATCCACTCCATACATATATATGGGGAGGTACAAGCTCCAACTCGGTTTTACAGGGAAAACGGCAGGCACTTCAAACCGGCACTAGGAAACCGAGTGAGAATCCAGAGTAAAGGTTTCTCCTGCAACCCGTTCCCTTTGTGCTGGATGAACGAACGTCTCTCCACATGCTCAGTTCTGAGAGATAAGTGTGTGTGAAAGCCGTCCTTCACCTAGCTTGAAGGGAACACAAAGTTTCTTTTCAGTTGCCAAATCCACTCCATACATATATATGGGGAGGTACAAGCTCCAACTCGGTTTTACAGTGAAAACGGCAGGCACTTCAAACCGGCACTAGGAAACAGACTGAGAAACCAGAGTAAGGGTTTCTCCTGCAACCCGTTCCCTTTGTGCTGGATGAACGAACGTCTCTCCACATGCTCAGTTCTGAGAGATAAGTGTGTGTGAAAGCCGTCCTTCACCTAGCTTGAAGGGAACACAAAGTTTCTTTTCAGTTGCCAAATCCACTCCATACATATATATGGGGAGGTACAAGCTCCAACTCGGTTTTACAGTGAAAACGGCAGGCACTTCAAACCGGCACTAGGAAACCGACTGAGAATCCAGAGTAAAGGTTTCTCCTGCAACCCGTTCCCTTTGTGCTGCATGAACGAACGTCTCTCGACATGCTCAGTTCTGAGAGATAAGTGTGTGTGAAAGCCGTCCTTCACCTAGCTTGAAGGGAACACAAAGTTTCTTTTCAGTTGCCAACTCCACTCCATACATATATATGGGGAGGTACAAGCTCCAACTCGGTATTACAGTGAAAACGGCAGGCACTTCAAACCGGCACTAGGAAACAGACTGAGAAACCAGAGTAAGGGTTTCTCCTGCAACCCGTTCCCTTTGTGCTGGATGAACGAACGTCTCTCCACATGCTCAGTTCTGAGAGATAAGTGTGTGTGAAAGCCGTCCTTCACCTAGCTTGAAGGGAACACAAAGTTTCTTTTCAGTTGCCAACTCCACTCCATACATATATATGGGGAGGTACAAGCTCCAACTCGGTTTTACAGTGAAAACGGCAGGCACTTCAAACCGGCACTAGGAAACAGACTGAGAAACCAGAGTAAGGGTTTCTCCTGCAACCCGTTCCCTTTGTGCTGGATGAACGAACGTCTCTCCACATGCTCAGTTCTGAGAGATAAGTGTGTGTGAAAGCCGTCCTTCACCTAGCTTGAAGGGAACACAAAGTTTCTTTTCAGTTGCCAACTCCACTCCATACATGTATATGGGGAGGTACAAGCTCCAACTCGGTATTACAGTGAAAACGGCAGGCACTTCAAACCGGCACTAGGAAACCGACTGAGAAACCAGAGTAAGGGTTTCCCCTGCAACCCGTTCCCTTTGTGCTGGATGAACGAACGTCTCTCCACATGCTCAGTTCTGAGAGATAAGTGTGTGTGAAAGCCGTCCTTCACCTAGCTTGAAGGGAACACAAAGTTTCTTTTCAGTTGCCAACTCCACTCCATACATATATATGGGGAGGTACAAGCTCCAACTCGGTTTTACAGTGAAAACGGCAGGCACTTCAAACCGGCACTAGGAAACAGACTGAGAAACCAGAGTAAGGGTTTCTCCTGCAACCCGTTCCCTTTGTGCTGGATGAACGAACGTCTCTCCACATGCTCAGTTCTGAGAGATAAGTGTGTGTGAAAGCCGTCCTTCACCTAGCTTGAAGGGAACACAAAGTTTCTTTTCAGTTGCCAACTCCACTCCATACATATATATGGGGAGGTACAAGCTCCAACTCGGTTTTACAGTGAAAACGGCAGGCACTTCAAACCGGCACTAGGAAACAGACTGAGAAACCAGAGTAAGGGTTTCTCCTGCAAACCGTTCCCTTTGTTCTGGATGAACGAAAGTCTCTCCACATGCTCAGTTCTGAGAGATAAGTGTGTGTGAAAGCCGTCCTTCACCTAGCTTGAAGGGAACACAAAGTTTCTTTTCAGTTGCCAACTCCAATCCATACATATATATGGGGAGGTACAAGCTCCAACTCGGTTTTACAGTGAAAACGGCAGGCACTTCAAACCGGCACTAGGAAACCGACTGAGAATCCAGAGTAAAGGTTTCTCCTGCAACCCGTTCCCTTTGTGCTGGATGAACGAACGTCTCTCCACATGCTCAGTTCTGAGAGATAAGTGTGTGTGAAAGCCGTCCTTCACCTAGCTTGAAGGGAACACAAAGATTCTTTTCAGTTGCCAACTCCACTCCATACATATATATGGTGAGGTACAAGCTCCAACTCGGTTTTACAGTGAAAACGGCAGGCACTTCAAACCGGCACTAGGAAACAGACTGAGAATCCAGAGTAAGGGTTTCTCCTGCAACCCGTTCCCTTTGTGCTGGATGAACGAACGTCTCTCCACATGCTCAGTTCTGAGAGATAAGTGTGTGTGAAAGCCGTCCTTCACCTAGCTTGAAGGGAACACAAAGTTTCTTTTCAGTTGCCAACTCCACTCCATACATATATATGGGGAGGTACAAGCTCCAACTCGGTTTTACAGTGAAAACGGCAGGCACTTCAAACCGGCACTAGGAAACAGACTGAGAATCCAGAGTAAGGGTTTCTCCTGCAACCCGTTCCCTTTGTGCTGGATGAACGAACGTCTCTCCACATGCTCAGTTCTGAGAGATAAGTGTGTGTGAAAGCCGTCCTTCACCTAGCTTGAAGGGAACACAAAGTTTCTTTTCAGTTGCCAACTCCACTCCATACATATATATGGGGAGGTACAAGCTCCAACTCGGTTTTACAGTGAAAACGGCAGGCACTTCAAACCGGCACTAGGAAACCGACTGAGAATCCAGAGTAAGGGTTTCTCCTGCAACCCGTTCCCTTTGTGCTGGATGAACGAACGTCTCTCCACATGCTCAGATCTGAGAGATAAGTGTGTGTGAATGCCGTCCTTCACCAAGCTTGAAGGGAACACAAAGTTTCTTTTCAGTTGCCAACTCCACTCCATACATATATATGGGGAGGTACAAGCTCCAACTCGGTTTTACAGTGAAAACGGCAGGCACTTCAAACCGGCACTAGGAAACAGACTGAGAATCCAGAGAAAGGGTTTCTCCTGCAACCCGTTCCCTTTGTGCTGGATGAACGAACGTCTCTCCACATGCTCAGTTCTGAGAGATAAGTGTGTGTGAAAGCCGTCCTTCACCTAGCTTGAAGAGAACACAAAGTTTCTTTTCATTTGCCAGCTCCACTCCATACATATATATGGGGACGTACAAGCTCCAACTCGGTTTTACAGTGAAAACGGCAGGCACTTCAAACAGGCACTAGGAAACAGACTGAGAATCCAGAGTAAGGGTTTCTCCTGCAACCCGTTCCCTTTGTGCTGGATGAACGAACGTCTCTCCACATGCTCAGTTCTGAGAGATAAGTGTGTGTGAAAGCCGTCCTTCACCTAGCTTGAAGGGAACACAAAGTTTCTTTTCAGTTGCCAACTCCACTCCATACATATATATGGGGAGGTACAAGCTCCAACTCGGTTTTACAGTGAAAACGGCAGGCACTTCAAACCGGCACTAGGAAACAGACTGAGAAACCAGAGTAAGGGTTTCTCCTGCAACCCGTTCCCTTTTTTCTGGATGAACGAACGTCTCTCCACATGCTCAGTTCTGAGAGATAAGTGTGTGTGAAAGCCGTCCTTCACCTAGCTTGAAGGGAACACAAAGTTTCTTTTCAGTTGCCAACACCAATCCATACATATATATGGGGAGGTACAAGCTCCAACTCGGTTTTACAGTGAAAACGGCAGGCACTTCCAACCGGCACTAGGAAACCGACTGAGAATCCAGAGTAAAGGTTTCTCCTGCAACCCGTTCCCTTTGTGCTGGATGAACGAACGTCTCTCCACATGCTCAGTTCTGAGAGATAAGTGTGTGTGAAGGCCGTCCTTCACCTAGCTTGAAGGGAACATAAAGTTTCTTTTCAGTTGCCAACTCCACTCCATACATATATATGGGGAGGTACAAGCTCCAAATCGGTTTTACAGTGAAAACGGCAGGCACTTCAAACCGGCACTAGGAAACAGACTGAGAATCCAGAGTAAGGGTTTCTCCTGCAACCCGTTCCCTTTGTGCTGGATGAACGAACGTCTCTCCACATGCTCAGTTCTGAGAGATAAGTGTGTGTGAAAGCCGTCCTTCACCTAGCTTGAAGGGAACACAAAGTTTCTTTTCAGTTGCCAACTCCACTCCATACATATATATGGGGAGGTACAAGCTCCAACTCGGTTTTACAGTGAAAACGGCAGGCACTTCAAACCGGCACTAGGAAACAGACTGAGAAACCAGAGTAAGGGTTTCTCCTGCAACCCGTTCCCTTCGTGCTGGATGAACGAACGTCTCTCCACATGCTCAGTTCTGAGAGATAAGTGTGTGTGAAAGCCGTCCTTCACCTAGCTTGAAGGGAACACAAAGTTTCTTTTCAGTTGCCAACTCCACTCCATACATATATATGGGGAGGTACAAGCTCCAACTCGGTTTTACAGTGAAAACGGCAGGCACTTCAAACCGGCACTAGGAAACAGACTGAGAATCCAGAGTAAGGGTTTCTCCTGCAACCCGTTCCCTTTGTGCTGGATGAACGAACGTCTCTCCACATGCTCAGTTCTGAGAGATAAGTGTGTGTGAATGCCGTCCTTCACCTAGCTTGAAGGGAACACAAAGTTTCTTTTCAGTTGCCAACTCCACTCCATACATATATATGGGGAGGTACAAGCTCCAACTCGGTTTTACAGTGAAAACGGCAGGCACTTCAAACCGGCACTAGGAAACAGACTGAGAATCCAGAGAAAGGGTTTCTCCTGCAACCCGTTCCCTTTGTGCTGGATGAACGAACGTCTCTCCACATGCTCAGTTCTGAGAGATAAGTGTGTGTGAAAGCCGTCCTTCACCTAGCTTGAAGAGAACACAAAGTTTCTTTTCAGTTGCCAGCTCCACTCCATACATATATATGGGGACGTACAAGCTCCAACTCGGTTTTACAGTGAAAACGGCAGGCACTTCAAACCGGCACTAGGAAACAGACTGAGAATCCAGAGTAAGGGTTTCTCCTGCAACCCGTTCCCTTTGTGCTGGATGAACGAACGTCTCTCCACATGCTCAGTTCTGAGAGATAAGTGTGTGTGAAAGCCGTCCTTCACCTATCTTGAAGGGAACACAAAGTTTCTTTTCAGTTGCCAACTCCACTCCATACATATATATGGGGACGTACAAGCTCCAACTCGGTTTTACAGTGAAAACGGCAGGCACTTCAAACCGGCACTAGGAAACAGACTGAGAAACCACAGTAAGGGTTTCTCCTGCAACCCGTTCCCTTTGTTCTGGATGAACGAACGTCTCTCCACATGCTCAGTTCTGAGAGATAAGTGTGTGTGAAAGCCGTCCTTCACCTAGCTTGAAGGGAACACAAAGTTTCTTTTCAGTTGCCAACACCAATCCATACATATATATGGGGAGGTACAAGCTCCAACTCGGTTTTACAGTGAAAACGGCAGGCACTTCAAACCGGCACTAGGAAACCGACTGAGAATCCAGAGTAAGGGTTTCTCCTGCAACCCGTTCCCTTTGTGCTGGATGAACGAACGTCTCTCCACATGCTCAGTTCTGAGAGATAAGTGTGTGTGAAAGCCGTCCTTCACCTAGCTTGAAGGGAACACAAAGTTTCTTTTCAGTTGCCAACTCCACTCCATACATATATATGGGGAGGTACAAGCTCCAACTCGGTTTTACAGTGAAAACGGCAGGCACTTCAAACCGGCACTAGGAAACAGACTGAGAAACCAGAGTAAGGGTTTCTCCTGCAACCCGTTCCCTTTGTTCTGGATGAACGAACGTCTCTCCACATGCTCAGTTCTGAGAGATAAGTGTGTGTGAAAGCCGTCCTTCACCTAGCTTGAAGGGAACACAAAGTTTCTTTTCAGTTGCCAACACCAATCCATACATATATATGGGGAGGTACAAGCTCCAACTCGGTTTTACAGTGAAAACGGCAGGCACTTCAAACCGGCACTAGGAAACCGACTGAGAATCCAGAGTAAAGGTTTCTCCTGCAACCCGTTCCCTTTGTGCTGGATGAACGAACGTCTCTCCACATGCTCAGTTCTGAGAGATAAGTGTGTGTGAAGGCCGTCCTTCACCTAGCTTGAAGGGAACATAAAGTTTCTTTTCAGTTGCCAACTCCACTCCATACATATATATGGGGAGGTACAAGCTCCAACTCGGTTTTACAGTGAAAACGGCAGGCACTTCAAACCGGCACTAGGAAACAGACTGAGAATCCAGAGTAAGGGTTTCTCCTGCAACCCGTTCCCTTTGTGCTGGATGAACGAACGTCTCTCCACATGCTCAGTTCTGAGAGATAAGTGTGTGTGAAAGCCGTCCTTCACCTAGCTTGAAGGGAACACAAAGTTTCTTTTCAGTTGCCAACTCCACTCCATACATATATATGGGGAGGTACAAGCTCCAACTCGGTTTTACAGTGAAAACGGCAGGCACTTCAAACCGGCACTAGGAAACAGACTGAGAAACCAGAGTAAGGGTTTCTCCTGCAACCCGTTCCCTTTGTGCTGGATGAACGAACGTCTCTCCACATGCTCAGTTCTGAGAGATAAGTGTGTGTGAAAGCCGTCCTTCACCTAGCTTGAAGGGAACACAAAGTTTCTTTTCAGTTGCCAACTCCACTCCATACATATATATGGGGAGGTACAAGCTCCAACTCGGTTTTACAGTGAAAACGGCAGGCACTTCAAACCGGCACTAGGAAACAGACTGAGAAACCAGAGTAAGGGTTTCTCCTGCAACCCGTTCCCTTTGTGCTGGATGAACGAACGTCTCTCCACATGCTCAGTTCTGAGAGATAAGTGTGTGTGAAAGCCGTCCTTCACCTAGCTTGAAGGGAACACAAAGTTTCTTTTCAGTTGCCAACTCCACTCCATACATATATATGGGGAGGTACAAGCTCCAACTCGGTTTTACAGTGAAAACGGCAGGCACTTCAAACCGGCACTAGGAAACAGACTGAGAAACCAGAGTAAGGGTTTCTCCTGCAACCCGTTCCCTTTGTGCTGGATGAACGAACGTCTCTCCACATGCTCAGTTCTGAGAGATAAGTGTGTGTGAAAGCCGTCCTTCACCTAGCTTGAAGGGAACACAAAGTTTCTTTTCAGTTGCCAACTCCACTCCATACATATATATGGGGAGGTACAACCTCCAACTCGGTTTTACAGTGAAAACGGCAGGCACTTCAAACCGGCACTAGGAAACAGACTGAGAAACCAGAGTAAGGGTTTCTCCTGCAACCCGTTCCCTTTGTGCTGGATGAACGAACGTCTCTCCACATGCTCAGTTCTGAGAGATAAGTGTGTGTGAAAGCCGTCCTTCACCT
>NW_027328961.1:0-37066 GCF_048564905.1 Vicugna pacos | reverse complement strand
ATGGAACCACAAAAGACCCAGAATTGCCAAGGCAATTCTGAGAAAAATAGCAAAGTGGGAAATATAACACTTCCAGACTTCATATTATACTACAAAGCTCAAGTAATAAAAACAGTATGGCACTGGCACAGAAAAACTGACATATCGATCAATAGAACAGAATAGAGAGCCCAGTAATGAACCCTTGCACCTATGGCCAATTAATCTACAATAAAAGGGCAAGAATATACAATAGAGAAATAACATTCTCTTCAATAAGTGTTGACAAACCTGGGCTGCTGCATGTAAAACAATAAAATTAGAAAATTCCCTCACATCATAAACAAAAACTAAGCTCAAAATGTTTAAAACTCTAAATGTAAGACATGACACTTTACAATTCTTAGAAGAGAACATAGGCCAAACATTCTCTGATGTAAATCGAAGCAATATTTTCTTTGATAAGTCTCTGGAGGCAAAAGAAATGAAAGGAAAAATAAACAAATGTGACCGAATCAGTTAAAATCCTTTTCACAGCAAAGGAAACCGTCAACAAAATGAAAACACCACCTACAGAATGGGAGAAAACATTTGCAAACAATGAAGCCAACAAGGGGTTAATATCCAAACTACACAGACAATCATATAAATCAATATCTCAAAAACAAATAACCCAATCAAAAAATAAGCAGAAGATGTGAATAGACATTTTTTTTTCCAAAGAAGACATACAGACGGCTAGCAGGCACAAGAAAAGATATTCAACATTGCTAACTATTAGATAAATGCAAATCAAAGCCACAGTTTATCACCTCACATTGGTCAGGATAGCTATCATCAAAACGTCTACAGTTAATAAACACTGGAGAGGATGTGGAGAAAAGGGAACCTTTGTACATTGTTGGTAAAAATGTAAATTGAAACAGTCACTATGGAAAACATTATGGAGGTTCCTTAAAAAACTAAAAGTGGAATTACCTTATGATCCAGCAATTACACTTTTGGGTACATATCTGGAAAAAAATGAAAGTTAATTTGAAAAGAGTCATGAATCCCAATGTTCATAGGCATACTATTTGTTTACAATTGCTAAGACATGGAAGCAACCCAAGTGACCATTATCAGAAAGTTTAAAAAGATGAGATATAGCTATATATATATTATGTTATATATATAGTGTGCTATATATATATATATATATATATATATATATATGAAAATTACTCAGCCATATAAAAGAATGGAATTCTGCCATTTGCAGCAGCATCAATGGATTTAGAGCATATTATGCTTAATGAAATAAATCAGAGAAAGACAAATGCTATATAATATCACTTATATGTGAAACCACAAAATAATACAAATGAACCTATATACAAAACAGAAACAGAATCACAGACATAGACAACAAATTGATGGTTACCAAAGGGGAAAGGAAGGAAGAATGGACAAATTAGGAGTACGGGATTAGCAGACACAAACTACTAGAGGTAAAATGGATAAGCAACAAAGATTTATTGTATAGCACAGGGAATTATATCCAATATCTTCTAATAATCTATAATGGAATATAATCTGCCAGAAAATTGAATCACTATGCTATACACCCAAATCTAACACAATATTGTAAATCAACTAAATTTCAGTAAAACAAAAAAATAGTCACTGGCAGGTAACCAAAAGTTCACACAGCACATGAAACATTTGAGCGAATAAGAATGTCAATCAAAATATCAATAGAGAAATGATAGTTTGAATTCCTGTCTGTAACCATTCTCCTCATTTGCTGGGGTCCAGCCAAGAAAATAAATCAAAGCCTTTGGAAAACGTCAACCTAAGTATATGATTAAAAACTCATTTGAGATGATGGATTATTTGTTCCCACTTGGACATCTTTTACATGTTTATCTGAAATTGTCCAAAATTATTAATATACATGCAGCAGGTCATACCCTTAACAGCTCATATACTTTCTTCCTTGGCCAATAAGTAGTCTAAAGCTAAATGGTTACCCAAAACCATATGTGCTAAAGAATCATGTTGTTGCTGCATTAAGGCTCGGCTTTGGTGTAACAGCCCAATGTCTTCAGCCAGGGTGGGTGACAGGTTGATGTTTGCCTTAATAATTTATTGTTGTGTGCCTATTGCGGCGGTACCTAGCCCAGTTCCTGCAAGGGATAATAGTAAACCTACCCCTAACACAAAGGGGACAAATACTGCTTTTGATGTGAGAGGTTAGAAAGAGAGATGGACTGGGGGTCTTGTTCAAGTAATTGGTAAGGGTAGACCCCAAGGAGACTAAAGTACACTGGTATGAACAGTGGTCTGACAGAACCCAGAGATTCACAAAAAGGTAAACTCATCGAGGGTTGAGGAAAGGAGTAATGCTCATACATAGAACCATTAATGGGGTTCACTGGACCCAAAGTGAACACAAACTGTTTGATCAGGGAAGCCAAAGTAAGCTGGAGTACTCTCTCGGTGCCTGGGCAGCAAGACCCAAGACCATGGGGATTGTGCACCTTAGGATAAAGTGTAGGTCATATTCATCCATGTCTCCTACTCTTAAGACATTCTCCGGGGACATCCGTGATGCTGCAAATGCTATTACGTTGTCGGTTTTTATGGCTGAATAGTATTCCATTGTATAAATATACAACGACTTCTTTATCCAGTCATCTGTTGATGGACATTTAGGCTGTTTACATGTCTTGGCTATTGTAAATAGTGCTGCTATGAACACTGAGGTACAGCTGTCTTTTTGAAGTAGGGTTCCTTCTGGATATATGACCAGGAGCAGGTATCCTGGGTCATGTGATAAGTCTATTCCTAGTCTTTTGAGGAATCTCCATATTGTTTTTCACAGTGGCTGTACCAAACTGCATTTCCACCAGCAGTGTAGGAAGGTTCCCTTTTCTCCACAGCCTCTCCAATATTTGTCAATTGTGGACTTTCGAATGATGGCCATTCTGACTGGTGTGAGGTGATACCTCATCATAGTTTTGATTTTCATTTCTCTCATAATTAGTGATATTGAGCATTTTTTCTTATGCCTACTGATCATTCATATGTCTTCCTTGGAGAATTACTTGTTTAGGTCTTCTGCCCATTTTTGCATTGGGTTGTTTGTTTTTTTCTTATTAGGTCATATAAGCTGCTTATATATTCTGGAGATCAAGCCTTCATTGGTTTCATCGTTTGCAAACATTTTCTCCCATTCCGTAGATTGTAGTGTTGTTTTACTTTTAGTTTCCTTTGCTGTGCAGAAGCTTGTAAGTTTCATTAGGTCCCATTTGTTTATTCTTGCTCTATTTCTATTGCTTGGGTAGACTACCCTAGGAGAACATTTTTGAGATGTATGTGAAATAATGTTTTGCCTATGTTTTCTCCTAGGAAGTTTATTGTATCTTGTCTTATGTTTAAGTCTTTGATCCATTTTGAGTTTCTTTTCCTTTTTTTTTCTTCATTTTTATTGAGTAATAGTTATTTTATAATGTTGTGTCAAATTCTAGTGTAGAGCACAATTTTTCAGCCATACATGAAAATGTATATATTTATTGTCACATTCTTTTTCTCTATGAGCTACCACAAGATATTGTATAATTTTCCCTGTGCTATACAGTATAATCTTGTTTATCTATTCTGCATTTGAAAATCCCAGTCTGTCCCTTCCCAACCCCTGCCCCCTTGGCAACCACAAGTTTGTATTCTATGTCTATGAGTCTGTTTCTGTTTTGTATTTATGTTTTGTATTTAAGTTACTTCACTTAGAATGACATTCTCCAGGGACATCCATGTTGCTGCAAATGGCGTTATGCTTTTGATTTTTGGGGCTGAATAGTATTCCATCATATAAATATACCAACTCTTCTTTATTCAGTCATCTGTTGATGGACATCAAGGCAGCTTCCATGTCTTGGCTATTGTAAATAGTGCTGCTATGAACATTGGGGTGCAGGTGTCATTTTGAAGTAGGATATATGCCCAGGAGTAGGATTCCTGGGTCATATGGATATATGCCCAGGAGTAGGATTCCTGGGTCATATGGATATATGCCCAGGAGTAGGATTCCTGGGTCATATGGTAAGTCTATTCCTACTCTTTTGAAAAATCTCCATACTGTTTTCCACAGTGGCTTTCCTTGCTTCCCTCTCCCACTCTTGATTTAGAAGTCTTCTTTTATAATTTCATGTTTATTCTATTTATAATTCTTGGTAGTTATCACCTTTCCAGTTATAGTTTTCTCATTTCTGTAGCATCCTGCTTCTTTTCTATTTAGAATAGACCTTCCATTATTTCTTTAACATGGGTTTACTGTTGCTAAACTCTTCTAGTTTTTCCTTGTCTGTGAAGATCTTTACCTCTCCTTCTAATGTAAAGGATAACCTTGCTGAATAAAGTATCCTAGGCTGCATCTTTTGTTCATTCAGTACTTTGAATATATCTTGCTACTCCCTTTTGACCTGTAGTGTTTGTGTAGCGAAATTAGTTGAGAGCCTTATGGGGGTTCCCTTGTAACTTACTCTTTGTTTTTCTCTTGCTGCCTTTAAGATCATTTCTTTATTCTTGACTCTCACCATCTTGCTTATAATATGTCTTGCTGTGGGTCTGATTGGGTTCTTCCTGTTTGGGACCCTCTGAGCTTCCTGTACTTGCATATATGATTCCTTCTTTAGGTTTGGGAAGTTTTCAGTCATGATTTCTTCCAATTCCTTTTCAATCCCCTTTGCTTTTTCTTCCCCTTCTTGAACCCCTATTATACATAAATTGGCACACTTTATATTACCCCATGGTCCATTTAGTTGTTTTCATTGGTTTTTATTTGTTTTTCTCTCAGTTGTTCTGATTTGGTGCTTTCTATTGTCCTGTCTTCTAGGTCACTTATTCGTTCCTCTGTATATGTAGCCTGCTTCGTAAAGCCTTTAGTTCAGCTTTCATCTCAGCAAATAAGTTTTCCAACTTTAATTGGCTCCTCTTTATATTTTCAATTTCATTTTTGATGTATCCTATGTCTCTAAGCACTATCTTTTAGTTCCTTCAGTACTTTGATCACTCTTTTTTTGAAATCTTGATCTAGTAGGCCATCAACGTCTATTTCATTAATCATTCTTTCAGGGGATTTCTCTTTTTCTTTTTTTTTGGGAACGCTTCCTTTGCTTTCATCTTGCTCATATCTCTCTGGCACTGTGGTTTATGGAATATCCATTATCTATTGTGGTCCTTAAACAGTTTATTTATTTATCTATCTAAAGCGAAAGAACCGAGAAAAATAGAAAAAGAAAAAAAAAAGTAGATGTGTTCCCATGGAGACTTTGCCCTTTTAATGATTTTATTGAGAGGTCTTTCTGTCCTTGCCCTGCTGCAAGAACTTAGTTCGCTGCTTCCAGAGGCCCACCATTGGTACCCCTGGTCTGTGCTGCTCCCAGTGCCAGTTGGCAAATATTTCGTGCCCTCTCCTGACATTGCAGTCAGGTGCTTTGCTCTTGGTGGGCACAGCAGGTGGTGGGCAGGCAGGTCACGACTTCTCCCGAAGCTGAGGTCAGATGCTGCTCTCCTGCAAGGTAGGCGAACAGGTCGCACTCCCTCCCAGCACCTTTGTCAGGTGCTGTTTTCTCGCACAGAAGGTGGGTGGGTGGGTGGGTCCCACGGGTCCCCCGGGTCCCGCCCTCTCTTGCACCCAGCCTTCTCCTAGTACATTTTGCTCCCCTGCTCTGTGCAGCTGCCTGCCCTGCCTCTGGTTTGCATTCTGTAGGTGGGCTCAGGGAAGATAGTGGAAAATTTCTCATCCCTGGTCTGTGCCAGAACTCAGCTCCTTGTTTGTTTGTCTTGGAGATGCGAGTTTTCAGAGTTACCAGGGCAGAATGATCCTATCTGCCTCAGGGTGTAAACAAGTCTCAGTCTCACCTATGAGGCTGCTAAGCTGAGCCCCGCCTCTTTTCTCTAGAAAACAGGTTAGGCGGGTTGTTGGAGATGGAGTCTATGGTACCCTTCCCCCTTTGTCACACCAGCCTTGTTGCCTTTTTTTTTTCATGTTTTATTGAGGGCCCATGTTCTTTCTCCCTGTGTACCCACTAATCCATGGCACGCAGTACCCTGCAGTCCCCCAGGGTTGCCTCTGTGCAACCTGCCCCAGCCCTCCATCTGGCTCAGACAGCCTGTCTCTTCCCCCACCTGTTGCTTTGCCTCTAAGGCTAGGAATTGCGGGGAACCTATGTGCCCATTTAACTTAGTTCTGTCGGTCAAGGGCTGTTCCATACAGATCCAAGCCTTGGAGGATCCTCCTCAGTCCTGCTGACCTCTCAGTTGGAGAGGGGGAGACCCAGCCAATGAGCACTATTCCTTCTTTGCCACTCCCTCCCTGTGGGACCAGTCCCACACTGTTTTGCTTTTTCTTCTTTCTTTTTTCCTTTTCTCCTACCAGATTCGTGGCTCCTTTGTCTTTTGAACAAGCCGATTTTCTGTCAGTGTTCAGCTGGTGCTCTGGTTGGCTGAATGGGTCCTTGGATGTAAGTTTTGGTGTATTTGTTGGAGAGGGTGAGCTATGAGCATCCTTCTACTTGGTCATCTTGGCCTATCCCCAGTTTGGATTGTTAATATGAGAAGTTTCTCTTTTGTTGAAGAAGGCTTGTATTGCTATAAACTTCCCTCTTAGATCTGCTTTTGCTGTATCCCATAGATTTTAGAAAGTCGTGTTTCCATCTTAATTTGACTCAAGGTATTTCTGGGGTTTTTTCTTGATTTCATCAACAACCCATTGTTTTTAGTAGCATGTTGTTTAGTCCTTTTATGTTTTCTATTTTTCTTTTCGCTTTCTGTACTTGATTTCTAGCATCATATCCCTGTGGTCATAAAGATGCTTGATATAATTCCCATCCTCTACAAATTTTTCTAGGCTTGTATTTTGGCTTAGCATTTGATCTCTCCTGAAGCATATAACATGTGTGCTTGAAAAGTATGTGTATTTTTCTATTTTTGTTATGTAATGTCTTATACATATCAATTAAGACCAAGTGGCCAATTCTGTCATTGCCTTATTGATATTGTCTAGAGGTTCTTTTAATTGATTTTAGCAGGGTGGTAAAGTCCCATATTAATGTATTATTGTCAATTTCTGCCTCAATGTTCAGCAGTATTTGCTTTAAATATATGGGTGCTCCTGTATTTAGTGCATATGTGTTAGTATGTTTAATATACTGTTCTTCTATTCATTCCTTTACCATTATATAATGTACTTCTTTGTATTTTGTCATAGGTTTTCTTCTAAAGTCTATTTTGTCTGATATCAATTTGACACACCTGCTTTCTTGTCATACATTTGCATGAAATATCTTTGTCCATCCCCTCATTTTCAGTCTCTGTGTGTATTTAGACCTGAAGTGAGTCTCCTGCTGGTTGCATATTGAAGGGTCATATTTCTTTATCTAATCAGACATCCTCTGTCTTTCAATCGCAACAATTATTCCATTCACATTTAAAGTAATTATTGACAGGAATGTACTTATTGCCATTTTAATCTTTATTTTCCAGTTGTTTTTTATAGTTCTTTGTTCATTTCTTATACTTTTTTTTCCTTTTGTGATTTGATGATTTCTTTTTGTAATATGCTTCAGTTCTTTTCTTTTTGGTTTTTGTGAGTCTATTGCATGTTTTAGATTTGTGATTACCATGGAGTACAAGTATGTTGACCCATAACTATATCTACTTGGTTTAAACTGATAGTCATTCAAGTTCAAACTCATTCTAAAAGATCTACAGTTTTATACTCTCCTCCCCCACATTGTGCGATTTTGATGTCCTATTTTACATCTTCATGCTTATTCTTCTACTATTTGTTGTAGTTACAATAATTTTTTACGATTTTTTTTATTGTTTGTTAGTCTGCATAATGGCTTATTTAAGCGACCTTGAATTCCTACTATATGTTTGCCTTTCCTATTGAAATTTTTCCTTCCCTATAGATTCTTGCTTCTCTATTTAGAGAAGACTTTTAAATATTTCTTTTAGTGTGGTTTTAGGATTGTTAAATTGTTTTAGTTTTTGCTTGTATGAGAAATTCTTTCTCTCTCTTATTCTAAATGAGAATCCTGCATGACAGAATATCTTAGGCTGCAGGTGTTTCCTTTTAAGTATTTTAAGTATATTATGCCACTCCCTTCTGCTCTGAAAAGTTTTGCAGGGAAATCAGCTGATAGCCTTATGGGGACTCCCTTGTAACTGACTCTCTGTTTTTGTCTTGCTACCTTTAGAATCTTCTCTTTATCCTTATATTTCACCATTTTAATTGTGCTATGTCTTAGTGTGGTTCTGTCAGGGTTCACTTGTTTGAGATCCTCTATGTTTCCTGCATCTGGATATCTGTTTCCTTCTTTAGATCTCGGAATTTTTCAGCCATAATGTCTTCAAATACATTTTTGTCCTTCTTCTCTCTTCTCCTTCTGGAGCCCTATTATGCATCAGTTTGCAGATTTTCTATTATCTTATCGGTCTCATATGTTGCTTTCATTTGTCTTCCTGTTTGCTTTTCTGATTGTGTGGTTTCCACTATTCTATCTTCCAGGTAATTTATTCATTCTCTTTGTCATTTACTCTATTTATTGCTTCTAGATTGCTTTTTAAGTTGGAAATTGAATTGTCTATTTTTGATTCAATTATTTTTATATTCACAACCTTTTGTAAATCAGTTGGCATTTTTATTGCTTATCTATTATCTATTTTTGATTGGTTCACCATTATAATTTCTTTTTCTTTTTACAGTTATCTACATTTATATTAGTAATATTTACCAATTCAGTTAGTAATTTTATTACTAACTTTTTGAACTCAAGGTCTGGTAGACTAGTGAGCTCAGTTTCATGGTTCTTTCAAGGATTTTCTCTTGTTCTTTTAATTGAAAGTAGTTCCTCTACATTTTTATTTTATGCAACTTTCTCCATCTCAATTAACTTAGGAGAAACTGTTATCTACTGTGGTCTTTAAGAGGTGTGTTTAAGTAGGAGCATCCCTTTGTAGACTGTGTGTGTCCAATGTCTTTCATGAGAGGGCTGGTTTGAAATGGATGCCAGCCACAACTTTACTTGGGGTGTGCTGACCATTATCACCTTGAGGGGCTGCTGTTGGTGTTGTGAGATCTAAGGCCTGTGCTGGGTGTGAGAGGATTTCCTCTCTGCTCCATGTGTCTGCTGCTATCATGTCAAGATTTGAGTCTGCTCCCCAGGTTTTGGGGTAGAAGCCCTGAAGGCCAGACTTGATTAGGGTCCATTGCCCTTGAATGTGTGACCATCCAATACAGGGCATTGCTGAAACAATTGAGGCCCATGCCCCCACAGTTGACTGATGCACTGCCTGTATAGAAATGCCTGGGTGACTGCTCAGACACAGTCCAAGATCGTATCCCTTCCTCTGTTACATTCACTCCAAATCCAGTTTAAGTCTGTGGCATGGAGTGGGCAGCGCTTGAGCATCTGTTAGACTGGGGCTGGGGGTCAAGGTATTGTGGCTGCAGGAAATGAGGGGCTACACTGCCATCAGAGATCTGGGTTTCCTCTGTGGCAGTCTTCTCCCAGTACCTGTCTGCCCCAGATCCAGTGCTGAGCAGCACTGTGTAGTGGGCAGGACCAGACTGCTCTCTGTCAGCTGGGAGACAAGCCTCAGCATGCTCCTATGGGGCCAACTTCGTGAGTGCTGACAATATCCATATTCGCTTTACCTGGTCCACACCCCAGGCCCCCAGGATGTTTCTGCATAGCTGAATTGAGTCTTCTTCAAGGGCCTATGTGCCTCAGATCTAGCACTAAGCTGTGGTGTGGAGTGAGCAGGGCAGGAGGCTTCACCCCATTCAGATTGGGGAGTGTGTCTAGGCAGCAGCTACCAATGTACATCTCTCTCTGCCCTGAATTTTGAATTTTGGCAAGCCAGCATGTATGCACTCATTGTGGGAAAAGTCTAGACTACTCCAGCCCTTAAACTGCACATATGATGAAGGGACTTAATAAAAAATGAATGGGATCTAATTAAACTTAAAAGCTTTTGCACAGCAAAGGAAACCATCAAGGAAATGAAAAGACAATCTACTGAATGGAAGAAAATATTTTCAAGTGATATATACAATAAGAGATTAATAACAGCTCATATGACTCAACATGAAAAAAAAAAACAATTAAAAAATGGGTAGAAGGCCTGAATAGACATTTTTCTAAAAAGGAAATGCAGATGTCCAACAGGCACATGAAAAGATGATCATCCATAATCATGAGGGAAATGTAAATCAAAATCACAGTAAGATATCACACCTGCCAGAATGGCTATACTCAGAAAGAACACAAATAACAAATGTTGTCAAGGACATGGAGAAAAGGGAACCTTCATACACTGTTGGTGGGAACATAAATCGGCACAACCACTGTGTAAAACAGTAGAGGTTTCTAAAAATCCCTGATAATATAACTACTATGACCCAGCAATTTCACTCCTGGGTATGTATCTCAAAAACGCAAAAACACTAATTAGAAAAGATACATGCACCTCAATGTCTCTAGCAGCATTATTTATGATTGACAAGCTACAGAAGCAACCTAAGTGTCCATCAACACATGAATGGATAAAGATGTGAGATATATATATATATATATTATATATTATATTCCTCAGAGATTAAAAATAATGAAAATTTGCCATTTGTAACAGCATGGATGGACTTGAAGTGTATTATGCTAAGCGAAATAAGTCAGACAAAGACAAATACTGTATATCACTTATATATAATCTAAAATATACCAAAAAAGCTAGTGAACAGAACAAAAAGAAGCATACTCAGAGATATAGAGACAAACTAGTTGTTACCTGTAGGGAGAGGCAAACATAAAGGTAGGTGATTAAGAGATACAAACTATTATTTATTAAATAAGCTACAAACTGTACAATATATTGTACAACACAAAGAATATAATCAATATTTCATAATAAGTATAAATGGAGTATGACCTTTAAAATTGTGAAGCACTGTGTCTTACACCTGTAACAAATATAATCTTGTACATCAACTATACTTCAATAAAAAAGAAGTATGAAAAACTGGAAAAAATAATTATTGATTAGTGTGTACTTATAGCCATTTTATCACTTGTTTTCCAGTTGTTTTTGTAGTCCTTCTCTCTTCATTTCTTCTTATTCTTGTTTCTACCATTGTGATTTGATCATTTCCTTTAGTAGTATGCTAGATTTGCTGTCATTTTGGTTTTCACTCATGTGTTGTAGGTTTCTGATTTGTGGTTACCATGGGGTACATATATGTTCACCCATAATTATATATACTTGTTTAAACAGTAGTCATTTAAGTTCAAATATATTCTAAAAGGTCTACACTTTTATTCCCCTCCCCCACATTTTGTCATTTTGTTGTCGTATTTTATGTCTTCATGCTTATCTCTTAACTGTTTATTGTAGTTATATTTGATTTTACAAATTTTTGCCTTTTAATCTACATACTGGCTTATTTAAATAATCTTTAATCCTTACTATGTATCTGCCTTTTCTAGTGGGATTTTCTCTTCCTTATATATTTTTACTTATTTTCCATTAGAGAAGACCCTTAAACATTTCTTTTAGGGTATGCTTAATATCAATGGATTTTTTAAGTTTTTGCTTGTCCCTAAAGTTTTTTAAAAAAAAATCTCTCCTTCTATTCTAAATGTTAATCTTGCTGGGTAGAGTATCCTAGATTGTATACATTTATCTTTCATCATTTTGAATATGTCATGCCACTCCATTCTGGCCTGCACAGTTTCTGCAGAGAAATCAGCTAATAGCCTTTGGGGATTCCCTTGTACATGACTCTTTGTTTTTATCTTGCTACTTTCAGAATCTTCTCTTTATCCTTAAGTTTAACCATTTTAGGAATGATATATCTTAGTATCAGTCTGTTTGTGTTCATCTTGTTTGGACGCTCTGTGTTTTCTGTACCTGGACATCTGTTTCCTTCTTTAGGTTTGGGAATTTTTTAGCCATAATTTCTTCAAGAATATTTTGATCCCCTTCTCTTTCTCTTCTTTTTCTGGAACTCCTATACTGTGAATGTTGGCATGCCTTATATTATTCTGGAGATCTTATAGATATCTTTTATTTTTTTCCATTTGCCTTTCTGATTGTGTGATTTCCATTGTTCTATCTTCCAGGTCAATCATTTATGATTTCTTCTGTATCACTTAGTATGTTATTACTTCTAGTGTGTATTTTATCTTTGATATTGAATTCTCTATTTTTGATTGTCTTTTTTTATACTTTTCAGTTTCTTGTTAGAATGATCAGTGTTTAGATCAATTAATTTCCCTAATTCAGTTCCTTAAGTCAGTAAACATTTTATTAACAGTATTTTTAATTCTTTACCTGTTACATTGCTTATTTATGTTTTATAATTTATTTTTTCAGGGGTTTTCTCTTCCTCTTTCGATTGAGAGTAGCTCCTCTAACTTTTCATTTTACTCAACTTTCTCTGCCTCTGTGAATTTAGGTGAAACTATTATCACTATTGTGGTCTTGAAAGGGTGTTCTTAATGAAAACATTACTATGCAGACTATCTGTGTCAATGATTTTTGTGGGAGGGCTGGAATTGGTGTGGATGCCAGTAACATTTTTCCTCATGGTGTACTGGCAGAAGCTATCACCTTGTTGGGGGGTGGCTCAAGATGGAGGAACTAAAGCCTATGCAGGCTGTGAGACAGGACTTCATCTCTGCTCAGTGGCCATCACTGCCCTGTCATGGGTGGGGTCTTATCCCAAGTTGCTTAAGTGGAAACTTTGAGGTTTGGGCTCTCATTGGCTCTGTTCCCTTTAATTGTGTGTTTTTCCTCTCCCTTCCCCAGGATCTTTGCCTCAAAGAAGGGGAGAGTTGAAGTAAGTGGTACTGTGTGCCTATAGAGGTCTGATGCTTTGCCCGTGTAGGCATTTGTGCCTCTGCTCAGATGCAGCCCACAATCATGTCTTTTTCCCAGTTGTTGCTGCCCACTTGTAGCCAAGTACAGCCCTCCTCATTTTTTATGGCTCTGAAGTCGTATTTCACGTTTCTAAATTTTGTGTATTTTCTTACTGTAGTTATAGCTGATTATACTACTTTTGTGTTAAACTTCATGCTAGATTCATAAAGCCACTGATCCATTATATTTGCTGCATAATTGACTTTACCAGTGAGAATACTTTTCATATATATTTTAAAATTTTTAGTTATGGCCTTTTCTGCTTAAAGTTGTTAATTTAACATTTGTTGTGAGACTGGTTTTAGTGGTGATACTTTTTTTTTCTGGTTTTTGATTGCTTGGGAAACTCTTTATCTTTCCTTCAATTCTGAATGATAACCTTACCAGACAGAGTAATCTTGATAGCAAGATTTTTCTTTTCAGCACTTTGAATACATCATGCTATTCTCTCCTGGCCTGCAATGTTTCCGCTGAAAAATCCAGTGATTGTCTTATGGGAACTCCCCTATATGTAAATAGTTGTTCCTTTCTTGTTGCTTTTGAAATTTTCTCCTTATCTTTAACTTTTGACATTTTAATTATAATGAGCCTTGATGTGGATATCTTTAGGTTCATCTTGGTTGTGACTCCCTGTGCATCCTGGATCTCAATGCTTGCTTCCTTCCCTAAGTTAAGAAACTTTTCAGCCATTGATTCTTCTAGTAAGTTTTCTGCCCCTTATTCTCATTCTTTGCCTTCTGGGATCCCTTCTATGCAAATAATTATATGCTTGATAGTCCCAGAAGTCCTTTAAGCTACTTTTATTTTTAATTTTTTTTTGGCTCTTCTGATTAGGTGATTTTCACTACCCTGTCTTTCAGATCAGTGATCTGATCCTCTGTTGATTCTCACTACTGTATTTTTCATTTCAGTTATTGTAGTCTTCATTTCTGATTGGCTCTTTCTTGTATTTTATAACTCTTTGTTGACGTTCTCACTGTGTTCATTCATTCTTCTCCTAAGTTTAGTGAGCAGCTTTATGACCATTATTGTGAAAGCTTTATTGAGTAGATTCTCTCTCTCTGTATCATTAAGGCATTTTTCTGTGTGTTTTCTTATTCTTTTGTTTGGAACATATTTCTCTGTTTCCTCAGTTTGCTTGGCTCTCTGTGTAGGTTTCTGTGTATTAGGCAAAAGTGCTAGCTTTCTCAGTCTTGAATGGAAACTCTTGTGTAGGTTCTGATCCTTCTCATTCAACTCTGCTCTAGCTCTTGGCTGTCTTTCAAATTATTGTGGTTTCTTATACTGCCTGGTTTATTCTTGATATGGCCCTGTTGTTGAGGGAGTGCCAAGACCTGTCAGTATTCCAAGGGGAGGAATCTCATTTAGCACATAGTTTCTAGCTGATTGGATGCCAGACCCTTTGACAGCAGATTTTAATGTAGATATATACAGTCCTTTGGGGCTAAAATTATAACCTCTGCTGGCCTCCAGACCAGGAGATCTGGAGATGTCCCCTCGATGATAGTTGCAAAAATCAGAGCTCCTGATGAATGTATAAGCTTCTTTCTTGAGACTCTGTTTGAACTGTGGCAAGGCAAAAGGTGTGTGCAAGAATACTCTCTCCTGCTTATGTTCCCTGAGAACACCTCCTTAGTCTCTATCTGTATGGAGAACTTGAAACCTGCCACTCAGAGTGAAGCTCCAATCTATGCAAATAGATCTTTCCCACAGGATGACTGGCGATGTGTTTTAGTCTGCTCTCTGTGTAGTCCCCTGGGGATTACAAGGCCCTGGGGATTCTGGGCCTGCCAAGGATATTTTTTTGATTTTTATAGCCCTGTGAAGCTCAGGAATGCAAGCCCCCTTGGTCACCAGAGCCAGGAAATCTTAAGGTTTCAATTGTGTGGACTGCATGTGTCTGCTGGCTTTAGCTAGGCATCTGGAGTCTGTAGGGGACAGAGCTAGCTCTCTTGCTTCAGGAAGGCAGTAGGAAAATAACTTGACTGAATATAACTGTAGGCTTCAGCAATGCAGCACCAGAGTGCTTTGTCTCTGCACTCACGTTGAAATTAGGCTGGGAGCAGGATAATGACATATTGTTCTGGTTTGTCAGCCACAGCCGGGGGAAAAGGAATACAAAATTGGCTTTAGGCTGGCAGAAGTATAACACCACAACTGCTTGCACTTGGAAGCTACAGGCAGGGGTAGGTGGGTGTTGCATCTGTTCATACTCACAGACTTTATCTAGGGAGCAAGATAATGCCATGATTGTGCCTGCCTACCCCAATGAATGAACAGGAGATTGTTTCAACTGCTGAAACTTTTCAGTTTCAGTAATGCAGCAGGCCAGTGCTGTCATTGCTTGCCCATTCATATGAGTTCACCTTTCTGTGCTTGTAGGCTAGGTAGGGAATGCAACGATGGTGTCTGCCAGTGCCTCCATCTCCGGGGACCGTTTCCACTGTCCCTTGCCCTTCTATCTCATGCTTTTAGATTCAGAAATATCTCTTCTTCACATATAGTCTCATCACTTTTGACATTGCTTGTAATCTCACTGGGTCTCAGGTCAAGTGAAACTGCACATGAATCTTTTTTAGATAGCAGTCTTAGTTTCCTATTGCACTTTGAGACCCTTGAACATTAGCCACATCGTTTTTCTAGGTCAGACATTAGGGGAGCCTGTCTTTCAGGTGTAGATCTCAAGGGCAGGGGTGCCTGATGTGAGGCACTAACCCCCAGTTCTTCTGGGAGAAAAGAACCTATCTGGTGAGATCCCTCCCTATTGTGTGCTACCATGCCAGGTGTGACTTTCTTAGTAAGAGTGTTTCTCTGCTTCTCATAGTCATCTCGATGTGATCCTTTTTATTTATTTATTTATTTTCAATTTTTTTGTGGAGCATGTGTTCAGCTAGTTCTCAGATTCTTTTCAAAAGGAATTGATCCAGATGGAGTTGTATAATTGTTGTGTCCCCAGGAGGACTTAAGTTCAAACTCTTCCTATGTCACCATCCTCAACCTTCTGATAAATCATTTCCCTTTGTTGCTTTCAAGATTCTATCCTTATCTTTGGATTTTGATGGCTTCATTATAACGTGTCTTAGTGTGGGTCTCTTTGGGGTTTTCTACCTAGAGTTCATTGAGATCCCTTTTTTTTAACATTTTTTATTGATTTATAATCATTTTACAACGTTGTGTCAAATACCAGTGTTCAGCACAATTTTTCAGTCATACATGGACATATACACACTCATTGTCACATTTTTTTCTCAGTGAGCTACCATAACATTTTGTGTATATTTCCCTGTGCTATACAGTATAATCTTGTTTATCTATTCTACAATTTTGAAATCCCAGTCTATCCCTTCCCACCCTATATTCATTTCTTCCCTCAAATTTGAGAAGTTATTGGCCATTATTTTTTCAAATAAGCTCCCTAGTATTCTTCTTCCTCTTCTCTTTCTGGAATTCCCATAATGCATGTGTTAGTCTGTTTAATTGCTTCCAACATGTTCCTCAGGCTTTGATAACTTTTCTTCATTTTTTCACCTCATACTCATTAATTTTAAGTGAACTTGTTATCAAATTCACAGACTCTTTCTTCTGCCTCTTTGAGTCTGTGAATCTTTCAATTCGTTATTGTATTTTTCACATCCAGAATTTCTGTTTGGCTCTTTCCTATAATTTCTCTTTGTTGACATTCTCACTTGATTTATATGTCATTTTCCTGGTTTCCTTTAGTTCTTTCTCCATATTTTCCTTTATATTAAGACTGTTGTTTTAAAGTTATTGCATAGTAAGTATGAAACATGTGTTTCCTTAGGGTTAGCTTCTGGAGGTTTATTCCTTTGAGTTGGCTGTATTTCCTTAAATCTTTTTTTTTTGAATTTAAATGCATTTTATTTTTAGACAACCTACACATGTTTTTTTTCTCAAAAACAATGCCTCCGCTCCAAATAAATCAACATCAAAATAAATGAAGCTCAAGATGGCATCAGTTCCATTTGTCTTTTAAGTCCTGGTGTTGTGTGGATGAAAGCAGTGGCCAGCCAGTTATGACAACAGGTGATAGATCCAAAGTAACAGCCAAATTTGTTAACATTTTTCCATTTCTAAACCATCCTTAAAGAAAATCATATATGGGGTCACACCATCCTCACGGTAGTGCAGCAAAGCCACCATGCCATCTGGATTCATGTTTTCACCAACAAAGAACTGATAGTTTTTGAAATTAGCAAGGATGTGCTTGATTTGTTCTGCAGCCCCTGTCATAAAAGGTTTTACTCTTTCTGGTCTCTGTTCTTCAAGTTTCCCTTTGATTGACTTCATGTAATCTTTGATGTACTTCTTGTAGGCTTCTTTTGTGAAGCTGGTTCCCTGCAAGTGATGGTTCATGACAATATCGACACCAGTGATTACTGTGCTTTCGGTACCTTCGCCCTCGGGGCCTTCAGCGGAGGCATTTCCACCAATGAGCGAGTCATCAATGTTACCCTCTGTCCTACTGACCATCTTCCCCTCCACCTCCAGACACAGCCCGTCCGCGACCTCCCGGATCTTGTAGATGTCGGAGAACATCTCATCATGGCTGATGAGGTCCCGGTAGATGATCATGATGGCGGCTGGAGGGACACGACAGCGGCTCTAGCTTAGCTGGAGCTCTGAGCGAGCGCGGTGCGGCCGGAGCGGCGCTCGGGGGGAGGGGGGAGCAGGCGGAAAAGCCGTATTTCCTTAAATCTTCATATGCCTTGTGCTATTTGTTAAAAAATGGTCATTTAAACAAACAATCGTCTCTCCCAGTCTTCGCACACTGGCTCTGTGCAGGGAAAGAACTTCATTCATCAGCCTGGATTGAAGGCTTAAGGTCTTCTCAGGCTTTTTTCTGGGCATACATCTTCCCTGGACTTCTGCATACCCTTTTTCTCTAGTTCTCCCTCATATGCTGCTACTTTTAAGTGTCTTAATTTCCCTAAGAGTGTCACTTCTCCTTTTACTTGGAGGCCTATGTAATTGTATTCCTCTATGTATAACCTCTTACCCTCAGATGTCCACAGGTCTGTATTCCTCCTGCAGCTTGATGTCCATCACATGCTCAGTGCCCACCACTGCTTTCAATGGTTTCTAACCTGATATCCAAACTATATTTCTTTTTCCTTCTCAACTCCAAGTCAGGAAAAGTAGAAACCAGTCCCTTAGGCATCTCCTAAACATGGCAGAGTGTTGCAAACAAAAAAAAGTAATACTATTTTCTTTTCATCTTGCGGGAGGAACAAAGAATTATACAACTTCCTCCTTACTTCGGCAAACTGCCCTGGAAAAGGGGAAGTGAAGGAAGGGCGAGTAAGAGTGTTAAGAAATTTCCTAACATTTTGAGAGTGGCTGTTTTTATCCTGGACATATGCTTGGTTGTAGCAGATACTTGACTAGTTTCTAAAGCTACCATAGAGCTCTTACAGTCTTTCTGTTATTTGCTTGATGTTTCTGTGGGGGGGATTGGGGTTGGAGCTTCATAGTCTGCCATTTGCTGTCACCTTTACACAACTTTTAATTTTATTTTTTACCTGTAGTTCTGTACTCATTTATAATCCTACTATTGTTTATTTGTGACTTACCTCCTTTTTATTAAAAAATAAACAAATTTGTACTGTGTTGAATGCTTAGCTATCTAATTTTCAGCTTTTCTCTCCTAATATAACCATTTAAGTCTAAAGATGTCCCTCTAAGTATCATTCTAAGAGCATCACAAAAGTTTTGGTATGTAGTGTTTCCATTTTTATTCTATACAAATTCTTTTCTATTACTAGCATTATTTATTCTTTGATCTTTTTATTACTTGTGCCTTAAAATTTTCAAATTCATGAGGTTTTTAAAAGTTATCTTTTTGGATTACCAATTTAATTAATTTAAATTGCTCTCTTGCTTGCCCTTGCCCCACTTCCCCACTTCCAGTGCAGTTTGGCACAGCAAGGAGGAAGTTGCATAATCCTTTATTCCTCCCTCAAGATGAAAAGAAAATAGTATTACTTTCTTTGCACCACTCTGCCATGTTCAAGAGATGCCTAAGGGACTGATTTCTATTTTTCCTGACTCGGCGTCCAGAAGGAAAAAGAAATATAGTTTGGATATCAGGTTGGAAGACACTGAAAGCATGAACAGGAAACATAGTCTGTATAATGCTAATATTTAAACTTTTGTTTATATTTGCTTTATGGAGTACGTAAACCAAATTTTTGTAACTACTTAATATGTACTTGTGGAGGCTATATTTACTAGGTGGAGAGTTTTATATTTCCAATTAATCTGCCATTGTGCATATCAATTATATCCTTAGAAATTTTGTGCTTAGTTTTTCAATAGTGCTTTTTACATTTTGAGTCTGTATTGCTAGGAACATACAGATTCAGAACTGTAAAACATACATATATATATATATATATATATATATATACACACACACACACACACATACATACATATATAAAACAATCAGGTATTGAGACTCAATCTCTAATAAAATTTTTATTTTAAAATTTCTTTTGAAATTAATATTGCTATGCTAGCATTCTTTTGGTGAATACAATCTTGTTATAACCTTTTCTCTCCATTTATATCTCATTATGGTTTAGGAAAATCTTTCCAAAAGAGAAGACAGAAAACATTATTACTTTGTCCAACTGGATAATTTCTATTTTAACTAGTGATTTTAGTTTATTTTCATTAGTTGGTTATATTATCTTTCTTTTTACTTCTTCATTTTCCACTCTTTTTTTTTCTTTTTGCCTTCTTTTTGCATTGCATTTTTACACTATTTTCCCTTCTGCTATTGCACTTTGTACACTTTGTTTTAGGGATTGCTCTTAAATTTTTAAGGTGCATACTTGACTACTCTAAATTTAATCAATATATCAACCTTTATCCAGAACAATAAAATAATTATAGAATACTATAATCCTGCCCACATTCTATTGTCTTGCATATTAGTGCTAAGAGTTTATTTTTGCTTTGATTTTTAAACCTCAGATTAGACTTAATTATAACTTTGTATATCAGTTTTTTTCTTTGTTGTTGCTTTGGGATTTATGCATATGTTTAACAGTTTCCTGGCTCAACTTCTTTTCAAATAGACTCTGTCCTATAAAGGTATATTTAGACCATTCACATTTAAAGTAATTATTGATGCAGTTGAATGAATGCATATCGTATTTGTGACTGTTTTGCATTTACTGCCCAATTCTATTTTATTTTATTATTTTTTTCCCATTTATTTACTGTCTTCTCTGGTTTTAACTGAACATTTTATATGATTCTCCTTTTCCCTCCTATCAGCAAATTAGTTATATTTCCTTTTATTTGTTATTTTAGTGTTTTCCCTAGAGTTTTCAACATACATTTACAATTAATACATCAGCTTTCAAATAATATACTACTTCACAGATAGTACAGGTAGTTACCTTAAATAAAATAATTCCAATTTCCTTGCTGTTCCTTACAACATGTTTGTTATTCATTTAGCTTATTAATAAGCTATAATTATCCAGTCTATAGTTGCTACTATTATTTTGAACTATCTTATCCAGCAAATAAATTAAAAATAAGAAAAATAGAGAGAGGGGTAATGATGGCTGAGTTAGAGGACAGGAAGTCAGCTCCCTCCACTAACACATAAAAAATACATCTATATGTGGAACTATTTTAACCAAAAAACTAACTGGCACAGCAATCAGGCAAGAAAAAGAAGTAAAAGGGATCCAAATTGGAAAAGAAGAGGTAAAACTGTCACTATATGCAGATGACATGAGTATATATAGAAAACCCTAAAAGTTCCACACAAAAACTACTAGCGCTAATAAAAGAATTCAGCAAGGTAGCAGGATACAAGATTAAGGTACAAAAATAATCAGTTGCATTTCTTTACACTAATGATGAATCAACAGGAAAAGAAAGTAAAGAAACAATCCCTTTTAAAATACCACTCAAAGTAATAAAATACCTAGGAATAAATCTAACCAAGGAGGTGAAAGACTTATACATGGAGAACTACAAAACACTGATTAAGGAAATCAAAGAAGACTTAAAAAATGGAAATAAAGCCCATGCTCCTGGATTGGAAGAATCAATATTGTTAAAATGGACATACTGCCCAAGGCAATCTATAGATTTAATGCAGTCCTTATCAAATTACCCAGGACATGTTTCACAGAACTAGAACAAATGATATTAAAATTATATGGAATCACAAAAGACTCAGAAATGCCAGAGCGTTACTGAAGAAAAAGAATGAGGCTGGAGGAATAACTCTCCCAGACTTCAGAAAATACTACAGAGCTACAGTCATCAAGACAGCATGGTATTGGTACAGAAACAGATGTATGAATCAATGGAACAGAACAGAATTCCAAGAAATGAACCCACAAACTTTTGGTCAACTCATCTTCGACAAAGGAGGCAAGAATATACAATGGAATAAAGACATTCTCTTCAGCAAATGGTGTTGGGAAAACTGGACAGCAGCATGTAAAACAATGAAGTTAAAATACTCCCTCACACCATACACAAAAAAAATCAAAATGGTTTAATGATTTAAACATAAGACAAGATACAATAAGCCTCCTAGAAGAAAACATGGGCAAAATATTATTTCACATACATCTCAGCAATGTTCTCCTCAGGCAGTCATCCCAAGTAATAAAAATAAAAGCAAGAATAAACAAATGGTGCCCAATTAAACTTACAAGCTTTTGCACAGCAAAGGAAACCATAGGCAAAACAAAATGAGAACCTACAGAATGGGAGAAAATATTTGAAAGATGAAACTGGCAAGGGCTTGATTTCCAGAATATATAAACAGCTCATATGACTTAATAAGAAAAATGTAAACAACCCAATCCAAAAATGGGCAGAAGACCTAAACAAGCAATTCTCCAATGAAGACAAATGAATGACCAATAGACACATGAAAAAATGCTCAATATCACTAATTATCAGAGAAATGCAAATCAAAACTACAGTGAGGTATCACCTCACACCAGTCAGAATGACTGTCATTCAAAAGTCCACAAATGATAAATGATGGAGAGGTTGTGGAGAAAAGGGAACTCTCCTACACTGCTGGTGGGAATGCAGTTTGGTGCAGTCACTGTGGAAAACAATATGGAGATTCCTCAAAAGACTAAATATAGACTTACCATATGACCCAGCAATCCCACTCCTGGGCATATATCCAGAGAGAACCCTAATTCAAAAAGATACTTGCAGACTCATAGACATAGAATACAAACTTGTGGTTGCCAAGGGGGCGGGGGTGGGAAGAGATAGACTGGGACTTCAAAATTTGTAGATAATGACAGGCATATGCAGAATAGATAAACAAGACTATACTGTATAACAAGATTATACTGTATAGCACAGGGAAATATATACAAGATCTTATGTTAACTCACAGAGAAAAAATTGTGAGAATGAATATATATATATGTTCATGTATAATTGAAAAATTGGGCTCTGCACTGGAATTTGACACAACATTGTAAAATTATAAATTAATAAAATGTTAAAAAAAATTATACTGAAAAAAATTATACTGTATAGCACAGGGAAATATATACAAGATCTTGTGGTAGCTGACAGCAAACAAAAAAAATGTGACAATGAATATATGTATGTTCATATATAGCTGAAAAATTGTGCTCTACACTGGAATTTGACACAACATTGTAAAATGACTATAACTCATTAAAATATATTTTAAAAAGATACTTGCACCCCAATATTCATAGAAGCACTATTTACAATATCCAAGACATGGAAACAACCTAAATGTCCATCAACAGATGACTAGATAAAGAAGTAGTGGTATATTTATACAGTGGAATACTGCTCAGCCATAAAAAATGATAAAATAGTGACATTTGCAGCAACATGTATGTCCCTGGAGAATGCTATTCTAAGTTAAGTAAGGCAGAAAGTGAAAGAAAATTACTATATGATATCACTCATATCTGGAATCTGAATAAAAGACAAGTGAACTTATGTATAAAACAGAAACAGAGAGACATAGAATACAGACTTTTGATTGCCAGAGGGGAGGGAGATGGGAAAGGACAAACTTGAAGTTTGAGATTTACAGATACTGACTGGTATATATAAAACAGATAAAGAAGTTTATACTGTATATCACAGGGAAATATATCCAATATTTTGTAGTAGCTCACAGTAAAAAATAATACTAAAATTGATATATATACATTCATGTATGACTGAAGAATTGAGCTGTACAACAGAAATTCACAAAGGATTGTAAACTGACTATAATTCAATACAAAAATTAAAAATATATAAATGGAAATAAAATAAAATTGCATAGCAAAGGAAGCCATAAATAAAACAAAAAAAACAACATACAGAATGAGAGAAACTATGTGACTGACAAAGGCTCAATTTCCAGAATATACACACAGTTCATACAACTTTATAACAAAAAAACCAAACAACCCCATCAAAAAATGGATATAAGTCCTAAACAAACATTTCTCCAGTGAAGACATAATAAAGGCCAATAGGCCAATGAAAAAGTGCTTAGTATCACTAGTTATGAATAAAATGAAAATAAAAACTACAAAGAATTTTTTACAGAAACTACAATCAACTCACACTGGTCAGAATGGCCATGATTAAAAAGTCCACAAATAATAAATGCTGGAGATGGTGTGGAGTAAAGGGAACCCTCCTACATTATTGGCAGGAATGTAGTTTGATACAGCCATTACGGAAAACAGAATGGTGGTTCCTTAAAAACTGAAAATATATTTACCCTAAGATGCAGCAATTCCACTCTTGGACATATATCCAGAAAAAAACCCCTCTAATTTAAAAAGATACATGCACTGTAATATTCATAGCATCACTATTTACAATAGACAAGACATGGAAGCAATCTAAATGTCCATCAACAGATGACTGGATAAAGAAGTTGTGGTATAGATATACAATGGAATACTGCTCGGCCATAACAAAGAATAAGATAATGCCATTTGCAGTAATATGAATGTACTTGGAGATCATCATACTAAGTAAGCCAGAAAGAGAAAGAAGAGTACCATATGATATCACTTATATGTGGAATCTTAAAAAAAAAAAGGACAGAAATGAACTTACATACAAAACAGAAACAGATTTACAAACATAGGAAACAAAATTATGGTTACCAGGGGGGTAAAAGGGGAGTGGGGACATATAAATTGGGAGTTCAGGTTTTGAATATACTACTATGTGTAAAATAGGTAAAGAACAAGATCCTACTATATAGCACAGGGAACTATATTGAATAACTTGTAATAACCTATAATAAAAAAGAATATGGAAAGGAATATATATGAATCACTATGCTGTACACCAGAAATTAACACAATATTTTAAATCAACTATAGTTCAGTAAAAATAAATAAATAAATAAATAAATAAATAAATAAATGCTCATCTAACAATCAGTGCCATTTAATTGGGGCATTTAGACCATTTATATTTAATGTGATTATTGAAAATAATTAGGCTTAAATCTATTTGTTTTCTATTTCATTGGTTCTTCTATTTTTCTTCTTTTTCTGCCTTCTTTTGTAATACTGTTTATGGTCTCATTGTAGTTTTAATCTCTACAAGTTTGATTTGAATTTTAAAAATATCATTCATGTTTATATATAATCCATTGAACATTTGGCTATGTATAGACATAAAATTTGTAACTATTTTTCATGACATTTCTACTAATTCTAGCATAAGTGTCTGTTTTGGGTCAGTTTGATTGATTAATTTTTCTTTTCTTATGGGTCATATTTCATTGCTTCTTTTTATTTCTAAAACCTCCTCATTGAATGCCTAACATTGTGAAGTTTACCTTGCTGGATATTTTTATATTTCTTTAGATTTTCTTGGGCTTTGTTCCAGGACACAGTTAAGTAATGTGGAAATGGTTTGATCCTTTAAGGTCTTACTTGTAAGTTTGTTAGATAGAATGCTAGCAGTGCTCAGTTTAGGGCTAATCATTTTCTACTACTGGGCAAGTCTGTTTAGAATATTGTTTGCCAATTTCCACCACATCATGAGGTTTTCCAGTCCGGTTGGTGAAAATTGACAGTTTTCCTATTGGTACTGAGTGCCAGGCACTGTGTTATCTCTGATTTCTTTTCAGTTGTTAATTCCCCAGGCTCTAGTAATTTTCTCATATATATGTGCTGGTCTGTACTCACCTGGATTCTCAAAGGGAATCCTCTGCAGATCTCCCACATTCTCTCTCTTTGCAGTGTAGTCTGCTCCAGTACTTTTTTTTTCTGTGAAATCTAGCTTCCTTTGTCTTCCTGGATGCTCAGCTCCATCTCCTCAACTCAGAAATTTCTCTGTTTTTCTTGCTCCCCCCTTCCCAACCAGCCCCCAGAGCTAGAGTGTCAAGACACTCTTCCAAGGCATATGCTCAGAGCACCATAGAGATAACGTTGTTTGTCTCTATCTTCTCAGGAATCATTGTCCTTTGTTGCTTGATATTCAGTGTCTTGAAAACTTGTTCCATGTATTTTGTTTATTTTGGGGATGTTTAAGGCATCCCATTCTGTCTGAACCTTGGTTCTGAACATCAAGTGACTTTTGTTCTCCAGCAAATTTCAGGGAACCCTGGGAAATACTGGAACTTGGTCTCATGTTACAGAGACTCCCTTCACACCTGAAACTTCTTCCAATGCCCCCAGAATGCATGAGTCACCTCTGCTACCTGAATACAAGAATCAGGAGGTGGCTGAAGCTCTGTTTGGAAATAATAAAGTGAGAAATGTTTCTCTTGCAATCATTTGATATTAAAATTTGATGTCAATGTTGGCATGACCCAGATGAACTTGCAGTGTAGAGATAATACCCTGCGTGCCTAACTAGCTGGCCCCATTAGCACCTGTTGTGTTCAGAGGGGCTGTGGTGGTGGAGGAAATACTAAAGGAACCGTACTGGTTGGCCAAGAGTCCTATAACCACCTCTCACTCTGTTCATGCTGTCTCAGGCATGAATTCAAACATGTCCTCAGAAGAGAGCACTAGAGTCAGCAAGAAGCTAACTTTTTGTCAATGTGAAATGTCTCAAGTGGTGATGAAGTCCCCATCCCTGGAACAGTGCAAGGAGGCATTGAATGATCCCTAGCAGGGATATCATGGGTGAGGCTGAACCAGATAGCACTCTGCCCCTTCCATGTGGCACAGATCCCATGACCATGCTCTGGGAGTGAGAATATGGCCTCATTAATTTGTAAACCCTTGCTCCTTGTTGGAATTATATTTCCATGGGAATGTCAATAAACATCACAGAATTGCATTGGCCCTTGCAGTCCTGTGCAGACAGCACCCTTACCAGGGACTCTGCCCTGTCTTTCTGAGGGGACCAGGCTGTGCTTTATTCAGCCAGTTACATAATTGGTTGCCTTAGATGAGCCACAGTGCTGAGTCACATAGGATAGGAAACTATTTTAAGGTAAAAGTTATGTCTCTGAGATGCTTGGGTTTCTAAATACAACAGACAACTACAAACTGCAAAGGCCTCAAACTCCTTCCCCAAGAAGAGACTACCCAGCCCAACCTGGGTGGTGGCACTGATGGCTTGGTTGGCAGGGAGGTGCATGGAGCAGGCCTGGCTTAACCTATTGTGGGCCCCAGCAAAGGTCCACACTTGAGACCTAGTAAAGACACCTTACCACCTCCATCATCCCTTCCCTTGTTTCTAGTGTGCATGAGAAGATGATGAAGATTTTTCTCCTGCACTGTGGCGGCATGGAAACCACACTGCATTTAGAGATTCCATACCCCAGTTGGCTTGCTTTTTAAATGCTAATATTATAGGGGACAAGTCAGAATTAAGGCAGCAAAAACGCCAGTAAATAGAAGTTAACTGTAGTCAAGGGTTGCTGATGTTTTTCTTCAGGAGTTGCCAGGCCTTGCCTAACTTTCCACCTGACTAGTGCTGTCCTTGAACACCTGGAGTGGGTCCTCTGCATTCTGTTCTATAGATCACCTTCCTGCCCTCTGTGGCTTGTGCACAGAGTGGCAGGCCTGTTTCTGACTGGAAGGGGAATGTGGCATCCACCCGCACTTGCTGTACTCTTGCTGCCGCCCTTCATCAAGCACCTGCTCCTAGCAGCCCTGTCCCTGCCTTGGGCCCAGACACAGCTGGTGCCTGCTGCTTAATATGATGTCCCTCTACCTTCCCACTGAAGACACCTTGTGGAAGTCAGCACTGAATTTCAGGTCCTCAGTGCCTACACCTCACTGGCCTCATCCTCACTGCCCATCCTTGCTGTAGTGATTCAGGACAAGTAGAATACAGCCTTGTCTTCAAGCCTTGGCTTTCCTTACTCAGGAGGCTGACACACAAATGCACTGATAATGACCACACATTAGGCCATTTACTGTGACAAGGGGCAGTAGGTGGTGGCTGAGGGAACCCAGAGGTGGCCTGAGGAGCTGGAGGGCTTCCTGGAGGAGGTGAAGCCAAACATGTGCTACATTCCACATGATCTCTGCTGTCCTTGTGGATGAGTATTCTAGAGAATGATACCTCACTGGGAACTGACCTCTGTCAACTGGGTGGCAATATAAAAGAATGGTGTTAAGTGACAAAATAACATGCTTTGAACACCTGTATCCTGGCCTTGGAGTGTCAGGGTCTAGTTTTCCCTGAGCAGCAGAGACACAGCTAGAGCTGACCATCCAGCGTGCCCTGGCTCCTGTCTTGATCCTCTCTCAAGAACAAGGGACGCTGGTTAATCCATAAACAGTCCCAATTTTCCATCTCCCTGTCCCCAAGCCCTTAGCATTGTGACTAGGCAGCTGTTTCAATCAAGAGGTGGGGTCTTGTTTCCCTGCCTTGAATCTAGTCTGGCTCCATGACTTGCTCTGGCCTCTGGCCAATAGAAGTGGTGGAAAGGACACTGTGCTAGTTCTGGGCATAGGCCCAAGGGACTTTGTGGCCCTTTGTGCCCACCCTCTTGCGACACTGTCACCTCCACGTGCAGAAGCCCAGCTAGCCTCCTGGAATAATGAGAGTTACATAGCCCAGTCACCACCAACCCTGATCTCCTCAGCCAACAGAGAGCCTACAGTCAGCCAACCCTCAGCAGCAGATCGGCCCTGCTGCCTGGTGTTGACCACACATCCTTGAGAGATTGCAGAAGACCTGCCTAGACAGCTAACTACTCAGCTAGTATATGGTTGTAGTCATGAGTTGCTAAATTTTGGAGTGGCTGTTATACAGCAGAAGCTAACTGACACAGGCAGTCCAGAATTCTGAGCATACACAGCTCAGTGCACAGGCTGTGCAATTTATGGGCAGAAGCCTGACTGCAGACAGATGGACTGGCCTTAGGTCTCTTGACTCCTGGCCCTCATCTTAGTTATCATATTCAGGCTCTGTCCTATAGATTGACCTCAGTTTGCACAGTTACAACTAAGATACAGTCTTCCTAGAGGCCCCTGTGCCTAAGCCCTCTGGGCTTTTCTGCTTATTGGCCCTACTCAAAAGCTTTCCAGTGGCTTCCCATGACACTCAGGGTAAAATCCAATCTCTTCACCTAACCCACACAATTTCACTACTCTTGCTCCCTTCTCAGCTTCGTGTCTCCCACTCTCTCACTCCACTGTAGTCACACTAGTCTCCAACCCACAAAACTCAACCCTACCTCAGTGCCTTTGCACATACAGCTGCCTAGGACTAGAATACTCTTCCTTGGTACCCATATGGCTTCTTTCTCACTCCCTTCTGGTCTCTGTTCCAAACTGTTTTATCTAACAGCCTGAGAAGATCATTCCTTGTCAAATGGCACCTGTCACCCTTTACGCCTTCCTCCTGCTTTACTTCTTTTCAGAGCACTTACCACACACCCACACAACAATGCCCATGTTGTGAGAGCTCCAGTGAAAGTCAAAGAGTGTTATAAAGAGAGGGCAAGTTGATGAGAAAGAAGGTCAGGATTTGGTCTTCCAGAGCAGAGAATCAGCTGCCTGAAGCCCAGGTGTCCTGGAGCAGCCTGTCGTCCTCTGCCTGAAAACTATCAATGACACTGTTGGCAGTGACATGCTTCAGCCAATTCTAGGAGTTGGTGTCTTACTCAGCAGCACAAGCCCAGATTTATGGCCATGGCATAAATGCTTACAAGCTTCATGTGGGTGACATATGTTTGTCAAAAATACCTTGACTTGAGGTGGACCTAGAGATCTGTTCCATGAAACATAAGCAGCTCCTTGAAGCAGGAGCAGTCTACCCAGAATCCCCTCTGCCTGAAATACTCTAACCCAATGTTCAAGGTCTTTCTCAGAATTGGTAGAGCTTGCAAAAGAGATAATTTTCTTACTGGAAGTTGAGACTCCTTTATAGCAGGCAGGAATCCCCATAGTGAGTCTGGTATCCTCTGAGGTCAGGGAGGCCTGGGACAGGCCCAGGCTCACCATGGATACACAGCTCAGGAAAAAAATAGCTCTTCTACAATCTGTGAGGGGTGTCAGCCTCCATAGAGACTGGGGTCTCAGATAAGTCACCAGGAGGCATAGCTGGGGGCCTGATTGGAGTCTGGAAGGACCCTGTAGTATTGTGGTGATGATCATGAATTCTAGAGCCAGACAGCCTGAGTTCAAAACCCAGCTCACTTTCTGACCTGCTGAGTGACCCATAGCAAATTAGATAAAGGCTCTGAGCTTCAGCTTCTTCATCTGTAAAATGGGCATAAAAATGTCTTTTAACAAGGTCATGAGAAACCCATGAAATGTTTATTTAGACCAGGGCCTGGAATATCACAAGTGCTGTGGAAGTGAGCTGTTGTCACCTTCATCATTACCATCACAAGGTAAGTGTCTGAGGGACTCCAACAATCTGTCCTTGTGCAAGACTGTTTCAAAACCTGAGCCCTCTTGATTTTATGGGGGAGGGTAAGGGGTGGAACCTGGGAGCCAGACAAGGACCAGGGCAGAGATGATGGGAGGCTGGACCAAGTACTCATGAGTCATGAGTTAGGAAGGGGAGGCCACCTCCTTTGCAAGCTCAAGACCTCAGAATGAGGGCCTGTGTCAAGGGCCTAGGAGGCAAGGATGAGCCAGGGGAGTGCATAATCAGAAGCCATAACTCCACGCTCCCCATAGCAGGGATGAAGCCTTCCTAGCAAGGACATGGCTTTCTGTTTCAGGCTTGAGGGTGAGGGGGTGCTGCTCTCAAGAGTTCTGCATCTTGTTACTAGGAAAGGAGCTGGCAGGAAGTGAGAGGAAGGAGTCTATTAAATTATAGGTGCTTCATCATTGAAATAACACCAGGATAGGTAAGGCAGGGCTTGAAAAGCAGAAGCACTAAGTACCTCTCAGGCCTTTAGGAGAATTGTGCCATAAATGTCTCTACACGGGCTCAGAGGAGCCCACAGGAGGGAAATGGAACGGCTATCTGTGGGGTCTGATCCCTCTACTGCCAGTCTGAGGGGCCCATATCCCAAGCTATCAGCCCTACTATGTGCACCTAGACATCGAGAGGAAGGAACACAGACCCTACTTTCAGGAAGTACCATCCAGACTTTACATCAGGGTCACTCCAACACAGTCACGTGGTCACTATGGACTCAGCCCCTCCTCCATGATTGTAGTACATTGTCCTCACAAAACATCCATGGATCATTACACAAGACTTTCTGAGGCACTTGCACATATCAAAAGTTGCAATAGTAAAAAAGAGGAAGAGGGAAAAGACACAGACTGGAGGCATGAGAGGGGAAAGACAAACCACAAATGGCAAAAAGACATTTTGAATATGCACAATCAGCAAAGGATTAGTATCCAGAATATATAAAGAACTCCTACAAATCCATAGAAAAAAAATAAGCAATAAGGAAAAAGACTGCAGCAGCCATTTCTTAGAAGAGAAAGCAGACATGCAAATGAAAATGTGAAAAAGCACTCAACTTCAGTGGTATATACAGAAATGAAAATTAAGATCCCAGTGAGATATCACTTCATGCCTAGTAGATTGGCAAAAAGTAAGACATCTAATGGTAACAAGGGTTTGAGAGGGTAAAGATCAACTGGAATACATAAGTACTGGCGATGAGAGTGTAAACTGCTATGACCACTTTGAAAATCACTTTGGCATTTTCTTGTTAGGTGGACCATTAACACACATTATAATCCTGCAAATTCAATCCTAGGCATTATATACAAGGCATGTGCAAGAAGATCTCATAGCAGTATTATTAATAATAGAAAAAGAAGACCATAAATGACCCAAATACTCATTGACAGGAGAATAGAATAATAAGTAGGGGAGTAGTAACACAATTTATTTTCATATTAGTGAAATAAAGTACAACTACACACAACAGCATGGATAAGGCTTAGGAACAGTAAAATGTTGACTAAAATTTCAAATCTTTGAAGTCCAGATAGTTATCATTTTTATAAATCTCAAGAACAAATTAAACAATATATTGTGTAGACATATAGGCCTATGAGCCAAAGAACAAAAAGCAAACACAAAATTCAGGGTAGTGGTGACCTTCAGGACAGGACAAGAGGCAAACACAAAGATTCAAATTATTGAGAAGATTCTAGTTCTGGAGTTGATTGGTGACTTCACAGATACTTATTATTTTATTTTTCTTTATAATGTAAAAATGCACTACATATTGAAAGATAAAGACAAAGGAGTAAAAAGAGGAGGAACATAGTGTGGATCCAAACAGATTCAGTATGATTTCCCTGTTACGCAGTTCACTGTTTTCATTTTGTGTCACGATGGCTACCCAAAGGTCTGTGGGGAGTTGGAAAAACTGGAAACTGCATAAGGGCATTCCTCCTCCTGGGCCTCAGTTTCTCCATAAGCAAAATACTGGGGTGTATGAGGAATGACAAATGGCTGGCATGCATAGCACAGGTCTATCCTTCACTCAGTAAAGACATTACTAATGGATTGCAGAACTCTTTCATACTAAGCACATATTCAGCTTTGGACTCCTCAGCTTGGTACTGCTGCCAGGGATGGTTAATCAGAGATGTCACACTAAATGATACCTACTTGCTGAACTGGATGGTCCATCCAACTCTGGCCTAGGAGTTTTGAAGCTTGACTGTCAGCCACCAGCTACTCTAAAAGGCAGTGCCTCTTAGGGAGCAGCCCACTAGCTTTGGAGCAGACCCTGGCCAGACCCTGGAAATGTGGAACCTCAGCTTCTATAATGCCTTATCAGAAGGACCCTTATCAGGTACTTTTAACTAGCTCAAGCACAGAAAAACTGAAGGGAACTGATTCTTGGATTTGTATTTCCCATTTAGAAAGGGCCTCTGCACTGGACTGGTCTAATCAGATGAATTCTGACTTCAAAATCAGATTAATACAATATTTAAACAGAGGAGAAACTACACTCACATCAGGACAAGAAGACAACAATATCAGAAGTAGACCACTATCCCAAGATGCTGGACCTGACCTAAATAATTATTTCTAATGTATTCCCAATTTATTGAAATTTTTCATAAATCAATATTTTTATTACACACATAATCTTATGCTAGTTTAAAAAAAAATCAAACCAATTGCTGGGTTTGTGGTCAATTATATGTGTCTAGTCTGGTTTACATTGATTGATTTCTCCCCTCCAAGGTTCTGATTGGATAGCCCTTAGGACACTTATTCTAGAAGAAAAAAGTTACAGTTCTGTTCAGGCCACTCACTCTCGATATTACTAGATGAGATCCCTTCACTTGGCCAGTCAATCACACTTGCTGTGACCATGGTCATAAATAAGAACTTTCTTTTAAAGTTACTCAAGCTCAATCAGAGAAATAAGAAAAATTTCAAAGAATATAATGTCCCTCAGTTGTGGGAGGCATTTATATGGCTAACACCAGGCTATGATAATTAAGTTTAAGCATTGTACCCCTCACCCCATGTTGGGAACAATTAAACCATACTAAGGATAATCAGCCTAATAACACTAGGAAATTGGGTTGGGTGCCTTATGAACAATATCAATATATCATTTTCTTTAAAGATGAGGATTGGTATGGAACAAGCTAAGTCAGACAAACAGGATATACTGCACTGCACCTAATGAAAGTTCTTGGCTTAAATTCTTACTTATGACCTTACTAATGCTACTAGCTATATTAATTGTATCCTGCTTATTTTACAAGTTTGCTGTTGCTTGCATGACCAGATGTGTGATTGAGCCTCTGATAAAATGATGATTAGGTGACTTGTAATAGTTGACCAAATATATACTTCTATATAAGATTGATGAGTGTAATAGTGTAACTCTAGATATGGAAAGAAGAAACAAGAGGGAATCACTTCGTGGACTATAACAGACTAGAAAGACAGGTGATCTAAAGACATTTGGCTACTGGTAATAGGCTTAGTCAAGTAATGGCACATTGAGTGGCCTATCAACAAAATCCTGGCCTGATCTAGGAATAAGAATTCCTAGCACCATAAGACAAAATGTTCATGAAATGCCTCCCGAGCCATGGCCAAAATTATGACCATAAGGGGGCACTAACAACAAAAATATGTCACTCACCATCTGGTTCTAAAATAATAAAGTCACTAGACACTACGGTCACTGAACATTAACACACCCTGAAAGAAGTTCAGGGTGGAGATAACTGAGGCACTCTCTGCTCTGGGAAAACTTGGCAGAGTAGGCCTTCAGTAATATATTTTTCAGAAAAATCTAGGAGTCCAATTTCCTGCACTTTCTCATACTTAGAAAAGCACAAAAGTTGTTAACAGAGGCATATGCTGCTCGTAAGTAGCAGCAATTTCCTACTAACATATGTGCTTGATTGCATGTGCCCCATTCACCAAAGTCATATATATAATAATCTCCTCCCTACCTCTTCAAAACAGCTGTTCAAAGCTATCTGAGAGGCTGACTCCTCATTATAGCCGTCAATAAAACAAAACTGAAATCACAGCCATCTCATTGTGCATTTTCTTTAAATCAATATTCCATCCAATTGGCCAATTTGTCATAAAATACCCCTTGTGTTTGTGTTTTATTATTTCCCCTTAACAGAATATAAATTTCTGAGAGTAGAACTTGATCTCCGTCACTTACCATTATATCTCTACTTCCCAGAGCAGGATGAGACACAAACATTAGGTGCTCAGCAAATATGTGTTGAGTAAATGACTGACTGCGTGAACACACACATGACATGGTTCCCACTTGCAACAGGGAGACCAGCGAAGGTAGAATTTCTTACACCTCTTAAATCTCTGATTTTAGTCCTTTCACAGAAACCTGAATTTAGAGAGGCAAGCAGGTGCAACAGGCACTGGGGACATCCCTCTGCTATCCAATTAAAAATTTCCCAGTTATGTCCCAGAGTAATTTTCAAGTTTGTTCACTGTGATAGGCCACGGTGTGCAATTTTTTTTCACCAAGCTCCATTTTAGAGTGCTTAGAGAGACCAAGCAGCCACCTTGGTAGCTCCATAATCCACCTAATTGGGGGTCACATCCAGATTTCTCCCAATATATTTTTACAGGATTTGGGGCTTGTGATTGAAGTTTGCTCAAGGTTTCAAAGAAATTATCCACAGTTAACCAGATTGTCTTTAACTTGTTGAACCAATCAAACTTGAGTGTGGGCAGCCTCTTTAGCATAGTGGTCCACCAAAACGTTTCCTTTTGCTTCATGGGTTTGTTCCCTAGTATGAACTTCCAGATTAATCACATCTAAATTCTTGGGAAGGAGCAAGGCCTCTGACATAAAAGTTAAAAGTGTTGTTTCCATAACATGACAAAATCATGAAACACACCAAAGGCTTATCTGCTGTCATGTATGTATTAGCCCTTATAAAAGCCCTTGCTAGCTGACAGGCTCGAGTCAAGTCTGTAAGTTTAGCTAGTTGTGCTGACTTGGACTCAGGAAGGAGATTGGTTTCTGTAAGCTCTTGGGAAGTGGTGACTGCATAGCCAGCTTGAAAATATCCTTGTACTGTCTTAAGATGTGACCTGCCTGCAGAGACTTCTATGTCTGTACCTTGTAAAAGAGTTTCAAGGAGAACAGAATGAGGCAGGGGAAAGGCTGCCTTGGGTTAAGGTTAGACAATCATGAGGTTCTTCCTCCTCCTCTGAGAGAGTAAGTTAGCCAGATTAAGAGTATGACACCTAATGGACCGTGATGTGCACTGGATACAAGCTGCAATTCATGGACAGTGATTGTGGAAGTGAAGAAATGTTGGGTGCCAGGTTTGTGAAATATGGCTGGAGCCCAAAGTCACAAGAGTCTGAAGCATTGCTCCCACCCTGAACGCTAACAGACTCTCCCTGGAAGGTAAATGATTCCCTTTCCACCTGGTTTGTCCTCTAACATTCTCTGAAACTTTGTCAGTATCATAAAACAAAACACTGCCACGTGGTCAGTGTTTTTGATGCGCCAGCCATGACACACATAATAACCCATTTATTTCTTACATGGATGCCTTAGAATGCATTGTTTGCCCATTTTAGAGATGAGTGGGCTCAGGGGGGCTGAGGAATTTGTCTGAGGTCACACAGCTGGTGAGCAAGTAGGGCCTCTGAACTCTGAACCCAGTCTGAACAGTTCCTAAGTGCTCTGTGCCATCCATTAATTGTTATACAATGTCCATGGCTCCCAACCACTTCGTGGTGGTGCCTCCTGCTCCTGAATTCTGCTGTCAACCTCCTTCATTGTGTCTACTACAAGAAGGGAAGAAATGTTAAATACCTTAAATATACGTATTTAATTTTGTAATAATTAAATAGTATGTAAATATAATTTAAGTGAAAGTATATTTTAATGAACATTTAAGTAAAAACTTAAAAATACTTTATTCAACCTCTAGTTCTGGGACAAGACTGGACACACTTCTCCCCATTCCTCCCACTAAGTACAGCTAAACATCCTAGGTACTAGATTTAAAACAAACATAACAAGACTCTGAAAGGTATTGAGAAGAAGGTCCCTGACCAGCTAGGAACCTTGGGACCTGTAAAACAACAGGGTGGTGACTGCCCTGGGTTTTCTTTTTGCCTCAGATATCCTGGTCTGGGTGCTGGAGAAGGCAGCTACTTGGAAACGACAGTAGACACAAAGAAGAAAAGCCTACTCTCACTAGTCAAAGGACCAATGAAAGGGAGAGCCTAGCAAGACAGAAAATGTTTAGATAATACCTGCCCTACTCCAGCCAAATACCACAGAAAAAAACAGTGGCCACACTCCCACTCCTGCCAATAGACACTGGGTTGGGAGCCTAGATTTATACCCTCACATGGCTGCATGGATGTGCCCCAACTTCCCCACTCCCTGCTAAAGTAATGTCAAAGAAGGCAGGGTGGGAAGCCTGGCCATTAATTCACACCAAGCAAAAGTGAGGTGATCCTCACCCTCCTTGCTGGGATGGTGTCAGAAGAAGCCTAGTGGAGAGTCATGACTACTGCGGTAGGCAAAATAATGCCTCCCCAAATACGTCTACATCCTAGTCCCCAGAAGCTGTGAATATGTTATGTTAAATGGCAAAGTGGAATTAATGTTGCAGATGGAGTTAAAGTTGCTAATCAACTGACCTTAAAGTAGAGAGATTTTCCTGGATTATCTGGGTGAACCCAACATAATCACATGAGCTCTCAAAAGTGTAAGTGGGAGGCAGAAGAATAGGTAAAGATTCTGCACCCAATTCCCAAGTGTGGGGTTTTCCCCTACATCAAGCAATTCTCAGGCACCCGCTGGCTGTCCTACAATTCAACCCAATCTGACACTGGAGACGGGGTCAGATTCCACAGGGTAAGGGTTCAGTCCTACAAGACTGTTCCCCTACCCCCAATTCAGACACCAATCCCAAATCCAGGTTGTCACCTGGGCTTCTGACCCATCGGTTATAGATTGGAGGTTCCTTGGGTTGGAAAGTGGCTCACAGAACTCAGAGAAACATTTTACTTACTAGACTACAGGTCTATTATAGAAGGATTTATCTCAGGAATAACCAGATGGAAGAGATGCATAAGGCAAGGTATGTGGGAAGGGGTGCAGCGCTTGCTTCCATGCCCTCTCCAGGCACTCTACTCTCTTCACATTTGCAATGTGTTCACCAACCTGGAAGCTCTCCAAACCTGTCCTTCT